>NC_140968.1:38717986-38770486 GCF_056783735.1 Eptatretus burgeri
GACAGGGGTGAAAACATCACCTCCGTCCACCTTCGGTGGCGGAGGTAATGAGAGAGTAATTTCCAGATCGATATGTTCACCTATGAGTTATTTTGTTAAGTGTTTTGTTTTCTATTCACTTGGGAGGATATTTAGATAGCAGTGCCTTTTCATGGGTATCATATTGGTGACCCTCTCAAGTTGCACGACTTAAGAGTCGACCTTAGTGTGGGGTGGTGGGGGGAACAGCATCACATGTAGTATACTGCAAAGCAAAATCTTATAATTACTTTATAAATTATTTGAGACACGACCAGGCAGTGCAGTTATTTATTTATTAATTATCCAGGTGAATCATCATACTCGCTATGTTGTAGTGATATCGCAATTCTCCTGAGATGAGCTTGATTTGAAGAAGCTTATTCTTTAAATTCTTGATAGCTTTATTTTAACCCACAACATCTGGGATGCCAGTGTCGTCTTGTGCAGTCGTGTTCCTACTGATGCTTCATCCTGCCAAGTGTTTCCCGAGAGAATAGAATTTTATTGTTCTTCTGGTTTGTGGTTTTTGTTTTTGTTTTTCTGACCGGGGTTGTTGCTTGCAGATTCATGTCCATCCTATATTTATTACTGTGCCTTTGCGTGATAACACAAATTAAAACCATAGGAGAGCTGCAAGTTTAAATGGACATTTCCTTTGTTTCTTTACTTTTGTTTGTCGTGCGCTTTTCATAAATACTGCAATCAAGATGAAAATGATTGCTAAAAAGATGGCTGTGCAGGTTTCTTCCAACATGTGGGAAATGTAGCCCACATTACGTAAACACTGAACATGTTTTGGGACATCCTCCTTTCTATGATGTTGAAACGCACTCCTTTCAGGCATAAACTTTCAAATAAGTATGATGTATGACACAATCTCATCCTTACTGTTAATAAACAGAGTGGAACTGCAAAGTTTCAACATCATGATGACTCGAGCGGTTTAAAAAAAAAAGATTCAGCAGAACTATACAAGTTAAAAGCATCAGAGTATCAGGTTGGTAGTTTCATCAAAGTGCGAGGCTACGAGCAAGAATAAAACTAGGTCGATCCTCAGCAAATTTTCACATCCATTTTGCTGAAATCTCTGGTTGTCCTCACTATATGTGATTATGAGTAACGACTGATCACATCCAAATTTACATTCTCAGTCATCAACCAGTACAAGGGGTGGATGGGACTGAAGAACTGTGACTTGGATAGGACTGACGTGCTGCTGGTCTAATGATTGGGCTATCGAGCCACAGGCTTGGGTTGAGCTGACCCACAGTGGTGGGAGTGAGTTGGGCTGACCTGCCATGGTGGCCATGGGTTGGGCTGACACAGTGCGACCTGCCTGAAGCATTGTGAGGGAAGTGGGTCCAGGCTGTGTTGAAGCACCGTTGGGGTCACAGGCTAAGCTGATGCTCCACCAGGGGCACGGACTGAACTGACTCGCCAAGAGGGGCCACAGACTGGACTGACTCGCCAAGTGGCCACAGACTGGACTGACTCGCCAAGTGGCCACAGACTGGACTGACTCGCCAAGTGGCCACAGACTGGACTGACTCGCCAAGTGGCCACAGACTGGACTGACTCGCCAAGTGGCCACAGACTGGACTGACTCGCCAAGTGGCCACAGACTGGACTGACTCGCCAAGTGGCCACAGACTGGACTGACTCGCCAAGTGGCCACAGACTGGACTGACTCGCCAAGTGGCCACAGACTGGACTGACTCGCCAAGTGGCCACAGACTGGACTGACTCGCCAAGTGGCCACAGACTGGACTGACTCGCCAAGTGGCCACAGACTGGACTGACTCGCCAAGTGGCCACAGACTGGACTGACTCGCCAAGTGGCCACAGACTGGACTGACCCGCCAAGTGGCCACAGACTGGACTGACCCGCCAAGTGGCCACAGACTGGACTGACTCGCCAAGTGGCCACAGACTGGACTGACCCGCCAAGGGGCCACAGACTGGACTGACCCGCCAAGGGGCCACAGACTGGACTGACCCGCCAAGGGGCCACAGACTGGACTGACCCGCCAAGGGGCCACAGACTGGACTGACCCGCCAAGGGGCCACAGACTGGACTGACCCGCCAAGGGGCCACAGACTAGACTGACTCGCCAAGTGGGCACAGACTGGACTGACTCGCCAAATGGGCACAGACTGGACTTGCTCTCTGTGGTATGGATTTGCTATGACTCAACGTTTGGTGGATTGAATGACCGTTCATTTGCAATAAAGAACACTCGATATCTGCGATCACAAAGCGAACTGGAGGAGGCTTGCGCTTGGCCCTTGGCCCATGATCCAATGATGGCCACAATATATATATATATATATATATATATATATATATATATATATATATATATATATATATATATATATATATATATATATATATATATATATATATATATATCTATATATATATATATTGTTACGGTTGTGGAAATTCGCAGAGCACCATAAAGGATATCCCCAAGATCAGTTATATCGCTAAGTGTATGTTCAGATAGATTTCCCCATCGTTGTTTAATGGGGATTATTCGTGTGGACAGGGCTGTGATCTTTGAGTTAGCCGTTTTTCTTTCGCTATCGTTATTTTGGACCAACCACAACACCAACCACCTTTTTTTTTTTTACAAGTGCCCAACCACACCACCCTCATGACCACCACACAACGCCAACCATGCCACCATTACAACAACCACCTCAACCACCAACCACACCACCAATCACCTTCTCCACAACAACGCTACAACCCTCTCCACGTCCAAAACCGTCTCTGCCATGGAGAAAGAAGAAGGAGCTCCAACACCACGCATGGGATTTTCCCTCCTGCTTTCCCGCACTTCGGGATGGGGGAAGGGCAGATTGAACCAGGGGTCAAAGGCGATGAAGGGTGGGGGCCTGTTTTTGGGTGAAAAATGGGCCTGGCACCCCACCCCCTTGGAGCCAGGGCAGCAGATTCTTCTTCCCCCGCAGGCCGCGAGGGGAGGGGCGAGAGCGTTGGGAATAAAAGGGCGCGCTGGATGCAGTGTAGGGGGCTGCGTGGAGAGAACCGAGTCGAGAAGCGAAGGGAGTTGGTTGTTGGTCAGTCGGTGGAGATCTCGGTCTGGGTGGAGCAGTCAGTCGGTGGAGGTGCTTGAGAGGGTCCATCGAGGGTCGCCCAACGAAGTCACCACGAGGGTGGAGGTAACCTGCGGAACCCTCTGGGAGTCTCTTCGGTCAACCAGGCTCCTTGGACATAAAGGCCGACAGGTCCAGTCTGACTCCCTTGCCTTTGAGGGGGTCTTTTCTTTGCTTTTCTTTGTGTGAATGTTGTGGCGCCATGTCCCGCAAGTAGAACTGTGTAAGTGCTTGTAAATAATAATAATAATAATAGATGGTTGTAGTGCTTTTACCTTGCTCGTGTCTTGGCCCCTTCCCCCATTCATTGCATCCCTGTTTACGTGTGCATTATAAATAAATGTCCTTGTGTGAATGTTAACCCGTTCGTCGTGTCCTTTTTCCCCAATTGAACGGCTATCTTGCTCTCGGAATAATAGCGGGCTTTTTAATAGCCAATAAAAGAATTGGGTCCAGCGAGGTCTCGCGATAATATACCGCTCGGTTATCCCAGAACGGAACGAACCGCGAAAGCGGTTCGTGTCCAGGCAGACCTCGCTGAGGTACGGTCTCTCGGTAGTCTGCCCGCGCAAATACTTAGGTATATCGATAATTCGGCGATTGACCCTGTCGCGCGCGGGTAGTGTTGACTAGGCCGTGGTGTGCATTTGGAGCACACCCGTGACTGGTTTCCGGCGTTGTTCCGGAAGTCGCGACTGAATTGTCCGTCCGGTGGGCGAGACAGCCGCCATTGGCCAAAGCGGCTGTTCGCATGCTGGGCAGGCGGCAAATTCGTAACAATATATATATATATATATATATATATATATATATATATATATATATATATATATATATATATATATAATGTATATTTTTTGGACCACCATATTGCAATGACCTTCAGCATTTATGGATAAAGTGTAAATTTAAGAAATTGTGTCCCCATCTACAATATATCCATAAAACTCAACATCATGAAAATTGGAGGAAAATTATTCAAGATTTGATTAAAAAAGTGTTTTTAGTTAATTTGGTCACAATCTGAAAAAGTAGGTCAAGGACACAACATTCTCAGTCATCAACATGTCAGGTCAGGTTATATCTGTGACATGCTACAGCTACCATGTAAACCTGTACTAACCTGTTCCATGGTCGGGTTGTCGGCGACTAAACCGTCTCCCCCACCAGGTTTTCTGGTGAGGAGGGTGTTTGGATATGGACACCCAGCAGGATTAAAAACAAAACGTGTCAAAGGGCGGAGGAGCTCCTTGTGAGCCAACGGCCATCCATATCTAGTGCCCAACTGTGTCTGCGGACGTCGTCCTGCAGTTGGTTACTTTTTTATTAGGAGGTTTGTGGCAGGATTTTCACTCCGGCCACCGTAAAACCCTTCATTCCACAAAACACAAAAACGCAAAAAAAATCTGAAAACCCACTCCGTGGGAGTACCTCCTGTGCAGCTTCCCTTCACAGGGCAGCTCACCGGATGACGGGATTGGGGCAAAGCCTTCGGGACCCCCAATCTTTGATGATCGGAGGGAAACCACGGGGTAACATCCCTGGGTCAGATTGTGGGAGAGTGTGTCGGAGTGGTGCTGAGGTGTCGTCCACCAGACGGCGGTCTTCTTGGGTTAACCTGAGGGGGTCCCTTCGGGTGGGTGCCTGGAATGTCCTATCCCTAAGAGACGATGATCACCTTTCTCTGTTATCATCTGAGCTCAAGCGTTTGGACATCTGTATTGCAGCTCTCTCTGAGGTTCGGAGACCGGATTGCGGCGAGATAATGGTGGGTGGTTACACCTACTATTGGTCTGGTCGCTCTGATGGTTACCATACCCAAGGAGTTGCTGTAGCTGTGTCCAATAAGCTGACCCCAATGATAATTGAGGTAACACCGGTCAACGAGCGTATTATGAGATTAAGGATTCGTCACTCCTTAGGTGTCATTTCCCTGGTCTCTGTTTATGCTCCGACTGAGGCGAGTGATCTCACCGTGAAGGATGCATTCTACGCCACACTCGAGTCTGTGGTTGATCAGTGCCCCAGACGAGATACACTTCTAGTCTTCGGGGATTTCAATGCATCGACTGGAACTGATAGGGATGGTTATGAGACATGTGTTGGTCCCCATGTGTCAGGAACTATGAACCAGAATAGCACTAAGTTCCTTGACTTTGCAAGAAGTCATGGACTTAGGGTGGCTGGTTCATGGTTTCAGTACCCACAACCTCATCGCTTGACTTGGTATTCCAACGCTGGCAGTGTGGCAAAGGAGATTGACCATGTCCTCATTGATGGTCGTTGGAGGATGATCCAGAACTGCAGGGTCTACCGGAGTGCTCAGTTCCTCAATACTGACCACAGGCTTGTTGTAGCAACTCTAAAGCTGCACCTTAAATCCTGGAGAATGGTACCATCCCAGCCTAGGCTGGATGTTGCCAAGCTCAGGGATGAGAGAGTAGCTGAGGAGTTTGCGAACAGGCTGAGTAGACACTTGGGGGGGGGGGGGTCTGGGTGCTTTGGGGGGTCCTGAAGAGTTGTGGAGCGCCTTCAAGACCACCGTCCTTGATGTTGCCGGTGGATGTCTTGGAACTCACCGCAGGGCAAAGAAGAATTTTGTCTCTCAAGGGACACTGGATACCATTGACCAGAGTCGCAGGGCCAGGCTAAATGGCAGAGCTGAGCTGTTCAGGGAGCTGAGGCGTAAAACTCTATGTGCCTATGTAGGAGGTACAAGGAGGCCTATGTGCGAGGAATCTGTGAGGGGGTAGAGAATCACCTGTGGACAGGTGATTCTCGTCCCGCTTACAGGGGAATTCGCGCATTGCGTTCATCCAAGCCCATCCCTCGGAGCACTGCAGTTAGAGCAGAGAGTGGTAGGCTCTTGACAGAGGAGTCTGAAGTGAAGGCCCGCTGGGCCGGTTACTTTGAGCGGTTGTACCAGGCTGATCCCCCAGCTGTCGAGTTGCTCGTCAAGGGTGTTACAATCCCTGTTGCTGACCCTCGAATCAACTGTGGTCCACCTTTGCTTGTGCAAACACGGGCTGCGGAGAACCAGTTGAAACGTGGCAAAGCTCCAGGGATCTGTGGCATCCATGCTGAACTTCTCAAGGCTGGTGGAAATGCTGCACTCGTGTCGTTGCATGCAGTTTTGTGCTCTGCCTGGAACACAGGCATCATCCCAACTGACTGGAAGAGGGGCCTTGTTGTCCCTCTCTGGAAAGGGAAGGGTGATCGCCAAGACTGCAACAACTACCGAGGGGTGACGCTGCTCTCAGTGCCGGGCAAGGTCTTTGCTCGGATAATTCTCGATAGGGTTCGCCACCATCTGCTTGAGCACCAGCGTCCAGAGCAGTCAGGCTTTACACCAAAGAGGTCAACGATTGACCGTATCCTTGCTCTTCGTGTCCTCACCGAACGCAGACGAGAGTTTCGGCAGGGGCTGCTTGCAGCCTATGTTGATCTCTAAAGCGTTCGATTCAGTGAATTGGGATGTCCTCTGGAAGATTCTTGGTCTTCGTGGGGTGCCACCAAAACTGATCGATCTGATGTCTGAACTCTACTCTGGTACTGAGTGCTGTGAAGTGTGGTGGTACCATCTCTGACTTATTTCCAGTTGTGACTGGAGTTCGTCAGGGGTGTGTACTGGCCCCCACACTTTTCAGCACTTGTATGGACTGGATTTTAGGGAGGATGTCAGAGAGATCAAGCTGCGGTGCATCGTTTGGGAATGTCAAGATCTCGGACCTTGATTTTGCAGATGATGCAGTCATCTTAGCGGAGACTTTAGATATCCTTTTGGGGACCCTCGAGGTGCTGAATGAGGAGTCGGAGCCGCTGGGATTACGGGTTTATTGGGTCAAAACTAAGATCCAGGCTTTCGGTGACATCTTGGATGCTGCTGTCCTGTGTGTCTGTTTGTGGTGAGGATGTTGAGGTCGTGGAGAGATTCACTTCCCTTGGCAGTGATATTCATGTCTCTGCTGGCTGTGAGTCAGAAGGTCAATAGACGTCTGGGTCGGGCCTGGGGAGTCATGGATTCACTGGATCATGGGGTGTGGCACTGACTGTACCTGTGCGGGAGGACGAAAGTCCGAGTCTTCAGGTCCTTGGTACTTCCAGTCTTGCTCTATGGATGCGAGACTTGGACTCTGACCAAGGATCTGAGACGGAGACTTAATTCCTTTGGTACCAGGTCTCTTTGGAGAATCCTTGGCTATCCCTGGTTGGATTTTGTGTCCAATGAGCGGTTGCTGAGAGAGACTCGGATGAGATTTGTTACCTGCATAGTCCGTGAGCGTCAGTTGCGGCTGTATGGACATGTGGCTCGTTTTCCTGACGCTGATCCTGCTCACCAGATTCTCTCATCGAGGGAGTCTCATGAGTGGAGGAGGCCAGTGGGCCGACCACGTGCCTCGTGGTTGCAGCAGGTTGACCATCATCTCAAGGAGATGGGGATGGGCCTGGCATCTGCCTGGGGGATGGCCAGACGGAGGCCCCTGTTGTACCGGCAGAAAGTGGACGCAGCGACGCGCTGTTCTGGCACATGCTCCCATACCTGACCTTACCTGACACAACAAATATCAGGTACCAACTTCAGTACAGCCCCACTTTTATGATGCAAGAACATCTTGGAAGACCAAGCCGTCTTTGAGATTCCACATTGGCAAAATTTAGCGATGACAAAAAACATTTTTTTTCAGACTGCCATTTAAACTTGACCTTTAACCCGGAGGAAAATGATGTAAATTAAACAAATGCACCATACTCTAAGTCTAGGCTATCTGGAGAGGGCAATTCGTTCTGATCAGACAATCTTTCATCGAGCTTTGGTGAAATATGTTAAAATGTCTAATTTGGTGATTCCCTTAAAATTAGATCAAGCTTAAAAAAAATTGTTATGTCAACCTCATGTACTTTTTATTTCCATTAGTGATGCAAAATTTCATTCCAAAAGTCCCAGCTGGCTCCGAGATAAAGCTCGGACATTGGCAGAAAAAAGGAAGAAAAACCTAAATGGTGGTTTGGTACTCCTCGGGGTGGAAGATCTTGATCCTTAACCCACAGGGGTATGGTGGGTATGTCATTTTAACATTTTATACCATGACCAAGTCGGCAAGAAGCTCCACCTCGAAGGGGGAGAGAGAGAGAGATAGAGATAGAGATATAGCGAGCGCGCACACACACACGTAGCTAGGTGATGGCCTGTAAGAACAGGACTTTATGGATGGCTTTTCTTCGATGCATGAAGAAGATGGCATGATTCTAATGTTGATGCTGAGGCGATTTGGCTTGCGTGGTGAAGCAAGATGTTGGCCATCGAATCTTGGCTGGTCGTATGAGACTGACCTCAAAGCCTCATGTATGTCACCAAAGGGGATGGTGCCATTCTAAGCTGCAGGTGGTCTCTGAGCCTTGGTGTTGAATTCCGCTCACAAATTTCCTGACGTACATTCGTCTCGCTACGAGAGAGCGACTTGGCGCTATTTTGCGCACGTCTACATGTGTAAGACGAATTTCCTCAATTCCACGTTCCATAAAGACCACCTCTGGACCAAGCTAAGTGCCTGAATAAAGGAAGGACTTGCTTTTCTTTTGTTTCCCCTTGTCTGTATTTAAGTCTGTGTTGAGGAACCTTGACTTTAGGATTTATTTACTTCACGTTATTATCATTACCTTTTGAATTACCCTTGTAAATATTTTTATTGTGATTAAATTCCGCGGTTATTTTATGTTGATGTATCCGTGTATTTGTCGTGGGGTTCGAGTATAAACCGCCCTGTGCATCAATCCTTCCGTGCCTTCGTCGTTCCGCCATTGTGCCATTCCCTTCCCGCGTGTGTTTTAATCTCAGAGGATCAACGTGTCCACCCCAAATAAGGAAAAAAACGCTCCGCTATCCAGGCTGGTGTTGTTGACCGCCTGTCACCACAAATTGAGACGGGGGGGGGGGGGTTAGCCAGGACCGCCAGCTCCACGATTATATACGAGGTCCGTCTAAAAAGTAACGGGACTGACTTCACAGAAATTTTATTCCAAAAAATATATTGAAATCACAGCTTGTCCCCTTCAAAATAGTTTCCCTCCAGTCTCACACGCTTGTCCATCCTCTTCTTCCACACTTTGATGCACCCTCGGAAGGCTTCTTCTGGAATCCCCCTGAGCTCTGTCGTCACGGCCCTTTTTATGGCCTCCACATCAGGAAATCTGGTCCCCTTGATCACCCCCTTGAGTTTGGGGAATAGGAAAAAATCTCAAGGGGCCAAGTCTGGCGAATACGGGGGTTGCTCCAGAGTTGGCACGTTCCTCTCCGCCAGAAACTGTCGGATGCTCAGGGCACTGTGAGCAGGGGCGTTGTCATGGTGGAGCATCCAGGCGTTGTTCTCCCACAGATCCCTCCTCTTATCACAGACTGATCTCATGAGGTGCCGGAGGATCTCCTTGTACATGTATTGATTCACTGTTTGACCCTGTGGTAGAAACTCGAAGTGGGTGATACCCTTGATGTCAAAAAATGCGATGAGCATCACCTTGACCTTCGACTTTGACATCCTTGCTTTCTTTGGTTTTGGTGATGCCGGACATCCACTGATGACTCTGTCGTTTGGTCTCAGGATCGCTTTCGAATATCCACAATTCATCGCCAGTAATTACTCTCCCGATCAGATCTGGATCGTCCTTGAGGCACTCCATAATGTCTTGACAGACAGTGACTCTTTGCTGTTTCTGGTCCTCGGACAACAGCTTGGGGACCATCTTTGCACACACCTTGCGCATTTCAAGATTTTCAGTGATGATGCTCCAGACAGTCTCCTTGTTGATGGAAAGTTCTTCAGCAATCATCCACACCGTGAGTTGATGATCTGCGTGCAACATCTGTTTCACACGCTCGATGTTGTCCACCGTTCTGCTCATTGAAGGTCTTCCAGACCGTGGATCATCTTCAACCTCCTCCCGCCCCTCTTTGAACCTCTTGTGCCATTCAAATGCATGTGTACGTGACATCGTGTCTTCCCTGTAGACTTGCTGCAGCATTGTGAAGGATTCAGAAGGTGTTTTCCCAAGCTTGGTAAGAAACTTCAGATTGGCTCTCTGCTCACGACTCATAGTGCGACGACTCATACAAGACAACGTGTAAAGCACGACCTGTAAAAAATCACATATTGAGCGCAGTCAACCGTCACCAATCATGTGTATATATATATATATATATATATATATATATATATATATATATATATATATATATATATATATATATATATATATATATATATATATATATATATATATATATATATATATATATATATATATATATATATATATATATATATATTTCTGGAATGTTGCGAAAGACTGTGACGCAACTCGTTCATTCAAGTTGTGTAAGTGGAGCACACAGCAGGCTCAGTCCCGTTACTTTTTAGACGGACCTCGTGTGTGTGTATATAGTGTGTGTGTGTGTGTGTGTGTGTGTGTGTGTGTGTGTGTGTGCGTGTGTGTGTGTGTGTGTGTGTGTGTGTGTGTGTGTGTGTGTGTGTGTGTGTGTATATATATGTGTGTGTGTGTGTGTGTATATATGTGTGTGTGTGTGTGTGTGTGTATATATTTTAAATAATTTTCTAAATTGTGGTTTAGGATTCGAAGGGGTCTGAGGAACTCTGTGGTACCATTAAAAATTGGGCTTGCTAATTGTAGAAACAACCTCCACAACAGCAATAAGCCTTCCCCCTCTGCTATAGGAGTATGGGGGAGGCTTAATGAGCTTTGTTTTACCAAAATTGTAGTTTCATACTGTTGAGCGAGTACGATGCTCACCACATCTTCTTTTTATACGGTATTACATCATGCAGCGTGATATACTGCAGAGATTATTTATGTTTTGCTTTCCCTTGTGTTGTTTTTTTTTCATTCAAATATAACGTAATTCATCGTTTATATACAGTTTGAGCTTTTGACGAACCTTTCGATATTCATCACAATTTCTGTACCACTATGAGTGCTGTGTGACATCTCGGATTGATTCCACAACCAAACTAGCAGTCATTTAAATAATTTCACTCTCAGTTTCAGTGCACTTTTTTTTTTCAAGAGGGGTTCTCACCCATACTTGATTCAAATAAATTAACTTTTTAATCGTTGCTCATGTGTTGGTTTCCTCGTCCATGCGGAATCTCGATGATCATGTTTCATCGGGTATTTCTGCCCAATGGTGTCCTTCTCCTTTCCTTGTGTAATCATGGCAAAAAATTTGACATTTGGCCAAGGCACTGGCATATAACAGCCTACTCTTTTTTTTTCTTTTTTTTTCAAAAGGCGCCAAAGCATCTTTAACATTTTCAAGTGAAGTCCAGCAGCTTGGTTTAACATCCCCTGTGAAAAGTACGGTGTACTCTCTGTGATGCAACACCCGACCCGAAGAGCTCCGGGGTAACATTCAGGAGTCGTACATTATTATTTTGGAAATCTAACTCAGACTGGTATCTCGAGGGCAATTACAGTTACTCGGAGGGAGGTAATATGTGTCGAAAACATCAGTATAATCAATTTTGTGTTCCTTGTTTTCCAAAATTCGATGCCCATTCCGCCGAGTCATTCACAAACAAACAGAAATGCCCATTTCTTCTCAACTAATTGAGGTGACCAATGCTGCTTTTTCTGGCAGGCTCAGTTTGTGGCATTCTGTTCGCAACTGTGAAAATGTTTCTCACACAGTTGCTTTGAACTCTGTCTGACCTTGGTTATCTGCTTTGGCCACAATGGACTGGTTTGGAAACAGCAGTGAGGATTATCTTGCAAGTAACACCATGTTCAGCCCCCTTCTGGCGTGGACCTGAGCCGTCGAGCCAGTGTCATGCCTTTCTGCACGTGCAAGAAGAAAGACTTGATCATGGCCCAGCTCTGCTTGCCTGCTCTGGAGATTACCAAACGATGACAAATCAGAGTTTTCATATATGGAGGAACTGATTCTGAATCGACTTTTTAAAAAATTGTATTATTTGGCCATTTTTTTTGTTTGGTTTGTACTGTCGATGATTTTTTTTTTTTTTTTTTTAAGTCTTTTATTAATTTATTTATTCTCAAAAACCGTTATTTTACCTTTTGAACTTATGATTGTTTGAGGCACGTCATACCATCAAGAACAGAGCAATGATGTGCGTAGCCTGCTTTTTTTTTGTAAAGAGTACCATGCACTCCTCTCTGCAAGCAGATTGGACGGTCTTCATGAAACCGTGCTTTGGAATGCAGAGTGCAATCTGTTTCTTGGAACGTACACTGAATGTCTGCAGCCAAGATGCTTAGACACGGAGAAAATGGACCTTTGCTGTGGAAATGTCACAGAAAGGAAATCTTCTTTAGAGGATTCAATGACCATCATTATTGCAGTTCCCACTTGGGATATACCTTTTTGGAGCTTTTTGAAGAGCCCAGTTGTCGCTGTAGACATCAGGTTGAACATCGGCTGTCTTGTTCTGTTGGGTAGTTGTTGATTTTTTTTTCCTTTTTTTCTTTTCTTCTTCTTTTTAACCTTTGCTTTTATGGTTTGTTCCTTCTCTTCCTTGGGTTGTGGCTGAAAATTAGCTAATCGAGCTCTCTGACCTATGTGTTCTGCCATATAAATTGTCCTCCATGCTCATGTGATGATGCCCTTCAAGGAAGTTGATGGAGAGGAGGGACCTTAGTCTGATCGAAGAGGCTTTATGGTTGCTCTGGCAGAGTCTAGTGTGAATTAAAATTGCAGATTTTGAGGTCCCTCGAAGTGTCCATTTTATTTGCAGAGCAATAAAATATGGTATGCTATGCTCATAAAACCCATCATAGCTGTTTTATTTCTACAATGGAGGCTGCAGTCACATTTACAGCAGCTGTGAGGGCTGGAAAAGAGACCAGAGAAAGCGGAACAGAAAAGCCATGTGCTGGTAAGGATGGAATGGGGTGGGGTGTGAGTGGTGGGGTATTGAGTTTAAAGCCTTCGGCACGTAAAAGCCTGCAGCCACTGCATGGTAATGAGAGAAGCGTATCGAGGCTTCCCTGCCGGGGTCTCGTTTCTTCTGAGATTGACCTTCCCGCCTTGAAAGGCAGCCCAAGGGACCTGATTCTGTCATGATGCCCTCATGTATCCCAGCTTTTTATACTCTTGTGCCCCAATTCTTGCTGACAAGCACCCTGTCCCTGCAATCTTGGTTTTCTTTTCCCACCCCAACCTGTCCTTGCGGGTTTGTTTAAAATTTTATTCTCATTAATGCACCACTTTCTACTTCTGTCATATTGCTTAGCATTGCAATCCCCACTGACATTCTACCATGGTGCCTTCCCTGCAGTTTTTTTTTTTTTTTTTGCTCGTAATTCCTTGGAGGATATTTGGGTTTCTCAGATAGCGAAGGAAACGATGTAACATTTATTTCCGTGGTATCTTTATCAAACTTGAACAAGCTGTGCTGCCAGCTTGGAGAGGGAACCGAAGCTGAGAAGCTTTCATTTGGGAGGTTTTTGCTTTTCCATTTTTGTGAAGTGATGATGTTGGGGTAACTAGGATTCCGAAGTCTGGAAGCTGGAGGGACTATTTTACATTTCAATTGGGCTACACCTATCCTTTACTTACATCATGTCGAATAATCTAGATTGCCTGTCCATGAACTTACTGTCACAACTCCTCAAAGGTGATATTTAAAATTATCCACCTCTCTATCTTCCCACTTTTTTTTTTCCTTGGTACCCTTGTCAGATTAATTGATTGTCCTGTATTACAACATGAGATTTGGCAACTGTTTGGGTAATGAAAGAGGTGGCCATGAGACGTGTGTAGGGCCCACATCTAAAGTTTACCATTGAGGAAAGGAGCTTTCATGCTGGGCCCGCAGTCAGCACTTAGTGTTTTGTACTTCCCTGCGCGTTCACGAGTTGGATTAAACAACCATTACAAGTCTTGATGTATGATGGAAAAGAAAAAAAGGAATAAAGAAAAGAAATTGATTTTTTTCTGCCTTTGATTTGGTGATTTTCTGTGGACAAAGGATTCTGCCTTTTGAAGCTAGCCAGTTTGTCTTTGTGAGCCTCATTCATCCGACCAATCAAAGGCAAGGCCATTGGCAGACAGCCTAAGGGTGGCCACAGCTGGTTACAATGGCTCCGTAAATTTCCTGTACAGAATCCGACTTCGGCCTGAAGGGATGGGCTGTTTGGAGCCAAATATTCCAGATACAAAGTATTCACGACTGAAGCTGATGGCTGATGCATCTCCGTGTTTGACTCGAAGCACGTCAAATATCTGCCGTTGGAGTTGCATAATGTCACATAACTGCAGCAAACACCGAGTGGTCACAACTGAGGCTTCTCCATGTCAGAGAAAAACCATGGTAAATAGCTGCAGACACTCCAAAAAAAAGCCTTCACTTTTTAGTTATTTATTTATATTTTCTTCGAATTCACGTGTCCATTGCTAACCTCAACTCTTGGGTGGTGGTTCATGGAACTGCCTGTGGAGGTGTCTCCACAGTCTTCACAGAGTATGATAATGTAGTGGTTGGAGGAGGTTAAAGTGATGAAGAATGTGGTATAACAACTAAAATTAGGTGGTGAAGAGAGAGAGAGAGAGAGAGAGAGAGAGAGAGAGATAGAGATAGATAGATATATTCTGCTTTCAGTGTTTTTACACTTTACCCAATTGTTTCGACAGGGCTCAACATCCCCGTCAGCTTGTGCTTGGTCTTGTGCTAACTCTAGAACTGGGGATTGCTGCACAGGGTAATTTCAGTCTGCATTTGAAAGGATAGAACACGGACAAACAACCATAGTTTGTCAATACTGTCACAGGCTTCGATGGGTGTAATGTCCTCATGCATTGAAGTACCTTGTAAGGGAACTCTTATTATTATTATATGATTATAAGCATAAAATTATTGAAATAATTGTCGTTGATAAATAGTGAATTTATGAACAACGATTGAAGAGTAATTTCTCTTTCAACCAGTGCTTTAAAAAAAAAAAAAAAAATTTTTTTTTGCTATTAGCAATTCCAAGGTCGAGTTTGTCATACGCAAGAAGCCTATTGTTTTTGAGGTCAAAAGGTCAACAACACTGTCAAATTTCTAAAATCCTCAATTTTCATCCGATTGACTCAATTTGAAGATAATTTGCATATTTGGTCATTGAACTCGACCATTATTTTTGAGGTCAAATTTATTTGATGGATTTTGCAAGTATCATGCTTATATGCATGATATCTTTCTTGTTTGATTGTTGTTTGTATGTATGTGTGCAGATCTACATTTAATATAGATTATGAATTCTCAGGTCAACTGGAATCTTTTACACCCTGGTGAGGCTCTGCACTATAAATGTTCAGCTTTTTTGACTCCACCACCAAAGGTGGATGGAGGTTATGTTTTCATCCCTGTCTCTCTGTCATCAGGAAATCTCAAAAAGTTGTGTTTGGATTCAGATGAAATTTGGTGGACAGGTTGGTGTTTGACAAGGCCGAATTGATTAGATTTCGGTGAAGATCTGAATTTGGATACCAGAATTTTTAAAAGTGATTCTTTACCATTGAAAGGTCGGGTTGGAAATGTAATATAGCACAATATTTCAAGAAGTTGTGGATTAGTTGGTTAGGTGTTTAATAACAAGCCACTTGCAAGCACTGTGAAGCCGATTCTATTATGATTCCAAGTCCGGATGCAGATTCGGCCTATCATTGGGATACAAAACGTAAACTGTTCAGCATGGCAGAGGAATGCGGTGTACTGAGTGCCCGTTCTTGTTGAATTTGTAAGACTTTCGGGAAGAAATATAATCTTATTAATAAATGCTTGAAATTAAATTGTGCATAAATATAACAAACAATTTCCCATGTCTTTTATTTGGTGAACAGCCTGGTCAGGCTTAAGCCATGTCCAAGTTTTTCTTCAAATTTGACTTGTATCCTACTATTAATTTGCAATTGATCTCTGACTTTGCCACAATACAAATTTTTACTACCCCTCCTTGGCATCATAAAGCTCCATACGGTATATCGAACAAACACATTCAAATGCAGCTCCTCACCACCATTAGAGTATTTAAATTGCATCATATGTGAATATGTAAATATGAATATGTAAAACATCATATGTGAATATGTAAAAATAAATGTGAATTGTTGCTCCGAGCTTACCGGTTTGATGAGAGAAGACGCGATTTGCATTTTTGCGTCTCCATCCCTACCCCATTTATAATCCTGTGCTGGCACTGGTAACTTGCTAGTTGGTTTAATTAACCATTTATCATTGTGTAGTCAAATTAGGCATCATGTGAGAGAACACATTTAAATAAATTCATTCTTTGCATTGTTGAAAACAGCATGGGAAAACATGTGGAATGTTGAGTTGCTGGTTGGTCATGGAGTTATGAATCTCCTCGCAACTAGCAATGCTCTTTTATAATTTTCTAATTTTTGGTTCGCGGGCACCAGCAGTGACCACTATTTTCATTGTTTGTCTGTCTGTCTGTCTGTCTGTCTGTCTGTCTGTCTGTCTGTCTGTCTGTCTGTCTGTCTGTCTGTCTGTCTGTCTGTCTGTCTGTCTGTCTGTCTGTCTGTCTGTCTGTCTGTGACTCTCTCCAGAGCATAGCTCCGTGATGTTCGATGCGATCTTGATGAAACTTGGACACAAGCTAGATATAATGGTCTTGTTGTGTCTTTTTGTATAAGGGGGGTCCCACGCCCCTTGTGGGTGGAGCCACGCCCACGTGAACTTTTATTTATTTTCTCTTTTTTTTTTTTTCTCGCAATTTCATTTCCTAGAAGCTGTGCGTAATGTCCTTAAGTACAAAATATAAAAAATCCGATTTTATTTGGTCAATTTTAACGGAAGAGATAGGTTTTTATGGTAGGGCTTCCTCAAAAGCTTCCACTAACTCAATTGTACCTATCGTGGCATTGTTTAATAATGTCCGGGAACCATCGTCTCCTCCCGGCTTGTATAATTAAGTAATTGTGAAAAAGTCAAACTAGGGATGCATTTTAAATGTAATGAATATGACACCAAGCGAATGTTTTGCCTAAACATTACACACTGACAATGGCTGTGTGGGAAGGAACGGTTTTTGACAAAAATAAACTGGTCGATAGATGAACACAGGGCTGACAGGATGGCTTTTTTGGTATGCACACTCACCTCTGAGCTGTCTAGCTTGAGTTTGCATCTCAGCCCCGATATAGTCTGCCATCCTGGTGTTTCAGAGTCGGGGCGATACATCAATCCTGCCATCCCTCGGATGGACCTTAAAGTGGGCGTCCATCTCCCAACATTAGTTGGTGGATATTTATGATCCCATGGTGTCCTTGGCTCACCTACTCTTTGCAATCGCCAGCACCCTGAACAAATTCCTGCTGGAAAGGCAATGGCAAACTTCCCTGCTAACCTTTGCCAAGACACCGCTTCGGTAGCACTAATGTTCTATGAAGAGTATGGAACATATCATCATAGATGACCACAATTCCTGTGATGACCAAAGTCCATCAACTTTCCAGCCTCATACATTTGCTTCCTTGGCATATACTGTATCTGGTGATATTTATTTCTCTTCATACTTTTGTGTTCCATTGTGGATAAAATTACTGGACTTGAATTTCTGGACTATTACCTCCACCACCGAAGGTGAAGGAGGTTTATGTTTTCACCCCTTTCTGTCTTTGTTTGTCTGTTTGTCTGTCTGTCTGTGTGCAGGATATCTCAAAGTTGTCGAAGGATCCGGATGAAATTCGGTGGGCAGGTTGGGTGTGTGACAAGGACGAACTGATTAGATTTTGGTGAAGTTCTGGATCCGGATCCGGCTACTAGAATGCTTTAAATGATTCTTCACCATTGAGAGATGGGGCTAAACTAACATATAGCACGTTATCTCAAAAAGTTCTGTACGGATTCGGATGAAACTTGGTGTACATGTTGGGTGTGCGACAAGGACAAGTCAATTCGATTTTGGTGAAGATCCGAATCCAGATCTGGATACGATAATTATTTAATTACCTGTGCCACTGAAAGTGAAAGGAGGTTATGTTTTCAGCCCTGTCTGTTTGTCCGTTTGTGTTGACGATATCTCAAAAAGTTGTACACGGATTCGGATGAAACTTGGTGGACAGGTTGGGTGTGTGACCACGACAAATTGATTCAATTTTGCTTAGGATCCGAATCCGCATGTGAATATGAGAATTATTTAGTTTTTAAAGTGATTCTTCACCATTGAGATTTGGGGCCAAAAACGATATATATCATGATTTTTCAAGAATGTAATGGGCCAGATCATATATTCTTGTGGATAGGGCATTACGTTGCGCAGGTAAATGGTACTGTTCTCGTTGGTACTGTACCTACCTTGTTGGCCATCATGTTAAAATAAGGTTTTGAGCAATTATTAAAATTTGGAAATGAGTTTTTGGCCAAATTATTTTTGGGAAACCCTTTGTAAGACAAATAACTATTATCCATTAACCAGCCACGTGCATATTATTCTCTGCTGTATTGCACCTTGGTTCTTTGGAAAGCATTGTAGAGGTATGCGGTGTGGCAGTTGTTTCTGTTGGCATTCGTCCTCATCACATGAAAGCAGCGCTTGATGCGACCTGCCGAGACATTGAATTTTAACAATGGACCTTGGCAAACACAGCACGCTCCTTGGTCTGTCTGGTTTATGTTTAAAGTTTATGGCATGAATTCAGCTGCGGATGGGGCCAGCAAAGGTGGTGGGATGTTTTGAAGTTGCTGGGAATATGGTGGATGGGACAACAAGGGGAAAAAAAAAAACAAAAAATACATTGTGGCTCGAATTCACCTGCGTTGATCAAGGAAAAAACAACTTTTTAAAAACAATTTTTTTTAAACCAGTATTATGCCCCGTCAGGACAGAAGCTTAGATTGTTCTGCCAAGCTCCATATTAGGTAGTTGTGATCAAAGCATTATTAATCGATTAAATAGCAGTTTCACCAGAATTAATAACTTGTGAGGTTTCCGGAAGCAAATGTAATGGGGATGTATTGCACGTAGAGAGTAATATGATGAACTCTTGTACAAAAGGGGACAGTGTGCACATCTCGCACAGTATTTGGAAACGAGAAGGGGTGTTAGTTATTCAGTTTGTTCTGTTCTAGGTGCTCGTAAGATTGTATTTAAGTGTCTGACACGAGAACCTTCAATATTTGCTGAAAACAAACTGTTTGCTCTCTTTAGTTGAACGGTACTGCTCCCACCCACGCAACAGGACCTAAAACGCAAAGTGCTGCGGAGTGAAAACAATATCAACACAAGGCTTTATTACGCAGTGTTAGATCTAGTGGGAGCAATTTGGCAGTTTGCAATGTTTGACTTTTTTTTTCTTTTTTTTTTTTACTCTTTGGCATAGTTTAAAATTAAGGCCAGAATAGGAAGTCTGTTTATCCCCTGAGGAATGTCAATAGCTACCAGTTTCCTGGCTGCTGCAGTTCTGAGAGTTCAGGCCTGGGAAGGCATCGGCTCGGCTCTCGGGCACAGGGCCGAGCAAGGAGCAGACTCAGCAGGCAGCCTGTAAGCCAAAATAGTAGTCGGCCCAGTAGGAGGGCAGCCTGCCCGACGAGTAGGCAGCAGACATGGCAATTGAACTTCTGAATGACTAAATTGCCTGAAAAATGTGTGGCGGGCCCGGCAAGCCAGAGACTGGCTCGACAAGTTGTGGTGCACCCAACAAACAGAATCCATTGCCTTGCATATATGGGAAGCCCGATAACTAATGCTTTACACCATATTATTCCTGGCAACTACTTCACGAGTTTTCCAAGGGTTACAACCTGATTAGTTAATTTATAAGGTGTCGTGATGGTTGGGCCCCATTCCTGAGAAGCTCTCTTCATGAAGAGGTTTCTCGCTACTTGCCACGAGTCGCAAAGGATTTTACTGCCATATAATTTTGCAAATCATGCTGTTTGGAGGTCTTGGTTAATTTTGCTCTTATTTATGAGAAGTAGTGCCTTTATAGGTGCAGAATGTTACCATGTCGAGCGTCACACCACCAAGCATGCACCATCTGGACTTGTATCCTGTCTGTTATGGTGCCCCTATTCCCCCATTTACCCATCGACTCCCACCTTTCAATTCGTTGCTTTCTGCAAACATCTGAAACATTTTAAATCTACCGCTCAAGAGGTCAGGACATTAACTGTGGGTGAAGAAAGGCAGCAGGACGGTGGCAGAAGATAAGGGGTTCGGGGTAAATGTGCACTTGGTGAAAATCTAGTGGAAAGGTACGTAATGGAAAGGAAAGAAGGGAACGGCGTTGTGAAATCTGGGGTCAGGTCCCGTCAAGTGAACTATATCCATATTGTACCACCATCCGAGCATTCCTGTTAAGAGAGAAATACATTTACTGTGTATCATTTTACGCAGATAGACCAAGATGTTGGCCCAAGTGAAAACTTTCCCTTCCAGATTCTCACTTGCGCATTTCCCCATACAAGGATACACAATGAACTTCGTTAACACAGAAAGAGGCCATCTGTCCCATGATGCCTGTGCTGCATCAACATTACTTCAATCCAATCTATCAGTTTATCGACTTCATTTCATTGGGGGCAGGTGGGAGCGCGGGGATGAGAACAGCGGGACTTGCACAGGTATATGGGGGTTGCTCTCGCTTATTCCAAGGAAAGATTCTCTCTCTCTTTCTCCTACACATTCATCCTTTGTTGGTGTTTCTTTTTATTTCGTTTTTATTTTTCTATCTTTACTTGTTTTTAAACCTTTCTGTAAATGCAATGGATCCCAAAACCTGTCATCCTACCTTCATTAGAGACATCGTGCCATTGACAAACTTTCCTTACGTCACATTATAATCTCCATCTTCTTTCATGCGTTTGTCCATTTCTCAACCAACCTTTTGATCCCAACATTAAGACCTTCCTTCTCTTCTGTTCTTGCATATGGCAGCTTGGCTGCCAGGTCGCTCTCATTTCTTGGAGCGTGGCTGTGCTGCTGATGTTGTGCCCCACTGCCAGTACACTGGTACTCATTTCGCCGACCTTGGAAGGATGACAGGCTGAGTGGACCCCACTTGGTGTTAATTCAGCAGCCAACGGGGCTTGAACTCAGGACCCTAGGATCCCAAGCCAGCCACCCTAACCACTAAGCCAACACCAGGCTTACCTTCCTTCTGAAGTGTCTTTAACGTAGCGGATGCAGCTGGCTGCGGTAATCTCTCACCTGTTCAGCGTTGGCAAAATATCTCCCACTAATGATTTAATGCAATTATTTTTCCAGAAAGGTTGTAATAATTTATTGGCAAATTCCATATGTGCATTTTTCCTCTGCACAACCGTCAATTTAACAAGACTTCTCGTCTTCTTTACTGAAGCTTTTTCTTTTTGCCGTGGCCATGTCCTTGGTGCTAGATCCTTGGTTATTATTTAAATTACAAGCCAGGTTAAAACTTTTGCAAAGACTCTTGTATGCTTTTATTTCTGCCGTTGCTCCTTTCTATCTACACATGTGAAAGTTTTTGTGTTTTTTAATATTTTTGCAATTATAGTGTCCTCTGGATTAAAGCGATGGGATTTTCCAGCCACAAGTTTCATATTCACCATTTTCTCTTGCCGGTGAAGTCACGTTGAGGCAGAAAAAGTTCTGTCCATGAATCGTTTGAATTTGTGTAAAATGTGAAAATCCATGACCATTGCATCCCTTTTGGCTGGTGGTCTTTGGATTTCTCCCTGAATTTAAGGATAGTTTTGGTTGAGGGTTTCTGCTGTCTCAGTTCAATCTTCCTTGTGAGTGGTTAATCCACTCATGATGCCAATTATGTATGCCGGGGCGATTTAAAAAAAATAAAAACAAACTTTTTAGCCTTTCTTCATGCGTCTTTACTTTTTCTTTCTTCATATGTCTACTTGTTTTCTAACTTTCTTTTCCTGTTTTACTTTGTTTCTTTCTATCGATGCAGTTGAGGTTTTTATTTTTTCATTATCCCTGCCACTGAAGGTTGATGGAGGTGATGTTTTTCGGCCTGTCTGTTTGTCTGTTTGTCTATCAATGAGCAGGATATCTCGAGAAGTTATGGACGGATTCAGACGATACTTGGTGGATCTTTTGGTTGTGTGCCAAGGACGAATTTATTAGATTTTGGTGAAGATCCGGATCTGGATACTAGAATTTTTAGTGCCAAAAACGATGTACAGTCGAGCACGACATCTCAAGTTATTGACGGATTTGGACGAAGCTTGGTGGATGAGTTGGGGAGCTGATGAGAACAAGCCGATTGGATTTTGCTTCAGGTCTGGATGCAGATTCGGCCTATCAGTGGGATGCAAAATGTAAACTCTTCAGCCTGGTGGAGGTATGCGCTCGACTGAGTGCCATTCTTGTTATATATGTGTGCATGTGTATATAATGTATGTGTATATATATATGTGTGTATATATATATATATATATATATATATATATATATATATATATATATATATATATTTATATATTTTCCCAGCAGTCTTGCATTCAAGGTGTCCTTTGGTTTTAACCCGAACTGAACTGAGTGATTTTTTGAGCTTCCTTGGACCGGGTCCGGCCGTCGAGTGTGTGATGAGCTTGAAAATTTGCACACGCATAGATCATCACGTAATGAACGCGATGGTAAAATTATTTTTACATCCTTGTGGAGGGTCTCTCAGTCTTACTCATGTTGTTGTTCTTCTTCTTCTTCTTCTTGTGGACTTTTTTGTTTCACAGCCTTCAGTTTTCATCGAAACTTCCTGAAACTTGGCATATATATGTAAAAATTCCCTGCGCAGACATTAACCATCTCCGATTTTGAAAATTCCTCCTTGAAAAAAAGTTATGACGTCAAAATATCTCCGCTAATGGAAATCGCCGAAATAAATTATCTCCGAAACTCGGCAAGCTTTTTGAATTCTGTTTGCAGGAATCGAACAGGGCATGAGCAGAGATGAATTACCGCACATATGATACATCAATCACTATAACGTCATATAAATTTTTATGACGTCATTCCTATTTTTTGACATTTTTTGTTTCACAACCCAGAGTTTTCATCGGATCTTCGTGAAACTTGCCATGTATATGCAGAAAGCCCACGCGCAGGCAGTAACCATCTCCGATTTTGGAAATTATTCCTATATAAAAAGTTGACGTCATAATATCACCGCTAATGGAAATCGCCTATACCATTATCTCCGAAACTCGGCAAGCTGTTTGAATTTTGTTTGCGGGAATCAAGCCAGGCATTAGCACAGATAATTTATCGCAAACCTGATACATCACAATGATGTCATCATTAAGAGGACGAGGATCTTAGCTCATTTGAGTTTGTTTTCATAATTTGTTAATTTTATATTTTTATATATTTTATTGTTTTTCTATAATGACTCAGTATGTCTTGGACAACATGCTCAAACACTCAAAATAAATTGCAGGCTGATTAATTTACACCATCAGTGTCCTTATGCATGTACCCCTTATTCACATGTGTTTGTTGTACATCAACATTTGCAAAAATTGCAGTTTTCTTTTCCGGACATGTCAATTGTCCTAATTGTCATGTGACGCCTGAGCGGTAAGTCTGATTTGGACATATGTGTTATCAAAATGTGAGCAAGACCCTTGAGAAAAAAAAAATCATGAGAGGAGAATTTAAAATCCCTAGCGGCTGCGAAAAATGTCGATTCGGGAGGGGGGAGGGGGTGTCCTAGTCCCCTCCCTTAGTGCAGTTGGGGTTAATCCAGGATGGGGGGTATGTCCCCCCCCTCCCTGGCTTAACCGTAGGATTACAACCACATTCACGTGAGGTACTACTACATTTTATCCAACTGTTCAACAACCCCAGTCGCAGTCGCAGATGGCCATACCGGAGGGGAATTCATAGTTAGTATGCTGGGACATTGACTTCATTTGTCATGGCTGTTGCATCTACACAAAAACATCATAATGCTGTACGAGTAGATGATTTTTGCTCGTGAGTAACTGTAGATAGCTAAGTGGTGGTTCGGTTGGCACTTGATTGCTTCGTATCTCGCCGGATATAATTTTTGCATTGCCCAGTGGACAATTTTTTGAAATTGTTTTTTGCCAACTCTGGATTGAAATATTTTGTTGAAGTGGGTGGAGGTTGTTGTGTAAAATCCATTATCTGGGTTTGATGCCTGTTCTTTGGGGAGTATGAGTGTGTGGCTGTTGCTACACAAATATCCTGTGAGTTTTCTTTTCTCTTCTTTACGGGAGTGAGGCTCATGGAAGACCAAGGTAAAACTCATAGTTGGATAAACATCAAGGGAATGAATGACCAGGAAAAGAGGCTAAAGAGGAGGTGAGGAAACTGAAATGAGCCAGTCAGGTGGTTGAGTTAGGAAAGGTTAATGGGGGTAATAAAGACAATGCATCAGAATTGGGGATGACAAAAGATTGGTTCAAGCCATGCAGGGAAGCGTGAGACAAAGCAGGCTCTGGTTCCTTCGACTGGAGAAGTGAGGAATAAGAGATGTGGTGTGCAGCCAGCCAGGATTTTGGAAGTATAACTAGGAGGGGGTACTGAAAGAATGCATGTATGCTGGAGTAGATAGGGGAGGGTCAGAGAGCAGAGGGAGCAATGTTGGAGAATAGAGAGGAGAAAACGGATAGACCACCAATATGTCTGTGGTGTGAGTTTGTTCTGATTTTAGTCATCCTCAGCGTATATTATGGGCTATTAATAGTCTTAAGTGCAAGGAGAGTCGGGGTGAAATTTGTTTGACCCGACTGTGCTTGAATGTCTGAAACCTCCCCTGGGCAGCATTTTTTTTTTAAGACAGAATCTAAGGCTCATAGTGGAGCTGTCACACAAACATCTCACCCACATGGACATTGATGAATATGTGAGATACAACACTGGACTATTAGATGAGACAAACAGCCATTGAGCTTGGGGGAAGAGCCATCACTTCCTAGGGCACTCTGGGTACCAGCGACGCCACAACATTGGTGCAGGCTTTATCGCCGCACTCAGCGGGGCATTCCAAAGAAGGAATCTCCTCCTCCTCATGGATGCCAACCTATAAGGATTATCCATGCTCTTATCCTTTGTGCCAAATTGAGGTTTTGTGTTAATACCTTGGTCAAGTTAAAACAACATTGTTATTGCAGCCTGGATCACATACGACTTGAACAACTCCAAAGTGCCATCGCTGTGTTGTATGAGTGTACTGCTGCACAACTCCTAATTTGCTAAGAGCCTTGGGGGTAATATGTGTGGTACTTCTGACCATTTGTTTCGACAGTACCCACAGCTAACAGGGTCAGCAGATCAGGCATTTACTTACTGCCAGGGCGAGTTAATGGGGAAAATCTTGCAAAAGATTATTTTGACTCCTTCCCATCCTGCTGTGTCAGGGAGTCGAGCTTAGCACCTGTGCGAAAGGTGGCAAACATACAGTCAGTGATGACGGTTGGATGTTGCTGTATTATCTGATGAGCAGGACTTGAGTTTCAAAAGCGACCAGTGCTGTACCAACTGACGCGAGAGGCGAGTTGTTTTTTTGTCTATTTTGGGGAGAATGGAACAGTTGGGGAGATGGAAGGAGGGTATTCGTGCTCCATTCAAGGTGTGATCCTAATTAGGCTTGTCTGTAGAAGTTATGGAAGTGGCAGTGGATGACATTGCTGTTGAGGAGACTTTTTGAATGATCGATTTTTGCTTTATGCTTAGTCTCTCGGAGGTTTTTTTTTAAAGTCGTCACTAAACATGTAGTGCCATTCTGTAACTAAAAGCTCTCTTGATATTAAAGTAAACGGTGCTCATTTCACTCTACAATTTTTAAAAATTTGGATTCAGTGGATTTCAATATTCAGCTTTCACTGTTATGCTGTTGATACCCAAACATACCTCTCCATTGAACCTGATTATGTGCCCTCTTTTGCAACTATTGATTCTCATCTCTGAAATTCAAACATGGATTTTCTTGAACTTTCTCGAACTTGGCGCTGTTAAGATTGACAAGCTGGTCCTTGGCTCTTCGTCAATCTCCAGCTTAAACTAGAATGACACTCGGTCGTGCACATATCTCCGCCAGGCTGAGCAGTTTACATTTTGTATCCCACTTGTAGGCCGGATCTGGATCTTCACCAAAATGGAATAAATTCGTCCTTCACACACACCCAAGTGATCCACCAAGTTTCGTCCAAATCCGTCCATACCTTTTTGAGATATCCCACTCACAGACAAACAGGAGTGAAAACAACCTCAATCTCCCTTCGGTGGTGGAGGTAATAGGGCTGTGAGGCTCGTAATTCAAGCTTGTAAATTAGATTACGTCACTCCAATTCTCAAAGCACTTCACCAACTCCCAGTGCAGCAATGTTTTCTTTTAAAATATTACTGTTAACCTTGAAAGCAAAACAAATTCGATGCTGCCCACATTTCTGATGTGATCACACCTTGCACCCTGGCAAGAAAGTTGCAAGCTAACAGCAATGAGCAATTGGCACAGGAGAAGGCCATTTGGCCCATCATCCCTACATCACAACACAAATCTCATGATAGATTCTCACAAGGATGAAAACGTTTAGGAATCGAGTATTCTTCAGATGCGCTCTCTTACTGTGAAACCTCTCTGCTTTTTAAAATTCACACTGCCTAATGAAATAAACTTTTTTGCCTCTTCTTTGTAATACGCTTTAACAAGCATTTCGCTTCCAAATTAAAAGTGCTATCTAAAATGGATTGATTGATGACTGGGTCTGTTTTGAAGAGGGTTTCAGAGGCTAGTAAATGTTATTTATACCATAATCCTCATTTATACTAAACAAGGAGATAGTGCCTTCAGAAAGTAGTCCACACCCTTTGACTTTTTCACATTTTGTTGTGTTGTAACATGAATTTAAAATGGATTAAATTTATGTTATTTTGTCACTGATTGACACAAAATACCCCATAATGACAAAGTGAAAAAGATGTATTTAAAATTTTTACAAATTAAGTAAAAATGAAACACAGAAATATCTAATTAACCTCACCGAAGGAGAAGGCATTGCGTTTGGGTCGGTTTGTCTGTCTGTCTGTCTCTGTTACTTGGTGAAAAAACTTTTTTTTCCTCTTCTTTGTAATACGCTTTAACAAGCATTTCACTTCCAAATTAAAAGTGCTATCTAAAATGGATTGATTGATGACTGGGTCTGTTTTGAAGAGGGTTTCAGAGGCTAGTAAATGTTATTTATACCATAATCCTCATTTATACTAAACAAGGAGATAGTGCCTTCAGAAAGTAGTCACACCCTTCGACTTTTTCACATTTTGTTGTCTTGTAACATGAATTTAAAATGGATTAAATTTATATTATTTTGTCACTGATTGACACAAAATACCCCATAACGACAAAGTGAAAAAGATGTATTTAAATTTTTTACAAATTAAGTAAAAATGAAATACAGAAATATCTAATTAACCTCACCGAAGGAGAAGGTATTGTTTGGGTCGGTTTGTCTGTCTGTCTCTGTTTGTTACTTGGTGAAAAAACTTTTTGCCAAGTATTTTGGTCTGTCATGTCTCTGTCTGTCTGTTTGTCACACGATTTTTGGCCACAATTTTCAAGCAATCGTTCTGAATTTTTTTGTGTTTGTAGGTGACCGGCCAAGGACAGCAACGCTTAATTTTGGTGAAGATCTGAATCCGGATCCAGATACGAGAATTTTTTTTTTTTAATGATTTTGCACCTTTGAGAGATGGGGCTAAAAACAATATTGCATATATCAAAATGTTGTGGACAGATTCAGATGAAACTCGGTGGACAGGTTGGGTGTGTGACGAAGACCAATTGATTCGATTTTGGTGAAGATCCGAACCTGGATCCGAGAATTTTTTCAGTGATTCTTCACCATTGAGAAATGGGGCCAAAAACTATGTATTTCATGATATCTCAAAAAGTTGTGGACGAGTTATGACAAAACTCAGTGGGTGAGTTGGTTGAGGTGAAACTTCACACAGATGTTCCTCAAGCCGTGAGTGTATATGTTTGTTAAGGAATAATTGATAGGTCACATGGTTTGGCAGCCATATTGGATTGAAGAAAATATTAAATAATGTTTTCTCTGGAACTGCTTAATCAATCGATGTGAAACTTCACATTTATGATCTCGTGGTGATGGTGAATACATGTTTTAAATTTCAACTTGATCGGATGTATGGTCTAGCAGCCATAATTATTTAATTTTATGATATGGGTTATTTTTTTTTATTTTTTTTTTGGAATAAGGCTCACTTGGATGTGCCTGGATGGGTTTGAGGGTAGAGGAGTAGCAGCTGAAATGCGAATCCTATCCAGGTTCCTCCAGATGACGTCATCTTTGCTTTTTGCTTGTTCGCGTTCCTTCTGATTACTCCAATGCCTGTTTGGTCTTTTGGTACCTGTTTGGTCTTTCATTTGATTTGAATTGAATTTATTTTAATCCCATTCCGAATTCAATTGAATAATGAATGATAATACATAAACGTCATGGGTCATTATCAGGTGTCCGATCAAAGCGGGGTTGCATCAAAGCGGAACGTCTTGGTACCTCGTCATCACTGCCAGCAGTTATAAAGTGGCAGTTCTAATTATGTCTCTTGTTAATTACATAATACACCACACAAAAGAAGTTCTGGCGATGGTTTGCAATCTCTAATTGTTTTTTTCTTGTTTACATATTAACGTATTCAACTTGCTGAGTCAATACTTTGTGGAAGTGCCTTTGACAGTGATTACAGCTAAGAGTCTTTTTGGGTATGTCTGTGTCAGCTTGGCACATCTGGATTTGGGGATTTTCTCCTATTCATCCTTGCAGATTTGCACAAGCTCTGTCAAGTTGAATGGGGAGCATCGGTGAACAGCAATCTTCAAGTGTTTCCACAGAATCTCAATGAGGTTCAAGTCTGAGCTTTGGCTGGGCCACTCAAGGACTTTCAGATTCTTGTTCTGAAGCCATTCCATTGTTACTTTGGCTGTATCGTTTGGGGTCATTAGCCTGTTGGAACATAAATCTTTGCTGCAGTCAAAGGTCTTTTGCACTCTGAAGCAGGTTCTTTTCAAGGATTTGCCTGTATTTGACTCCCTTCATTGTTCCTACTATCCTCACAACTCTTCCAGTCCCTGCTACTGAAAAACATCCCAATAGCATAATGCTGTCACCACCATGCTTCACAGCAGGGATGGTGTTAGATGGGTGATGAGCTGTGCTCTGTTTCCGCCAGACATAGTGCTTTGCATTCAGGCCAAATAGTTCAATTTTCATCTTATCAGACCAAATAATCTTTTGCCTCATGCTCCGAGTCTTTTTCGTGCCTTTTTGTAAACTCCAGGTGTGATGTCCTGTGCCTTTTTCTCAGGAGTGGCTTCAATCTAGCCACTCTCCCATAGAGCCTTGATTTGTGAAATGCTGCAGAGACTGTTGTCCTTCTGGCAGGTTCTCCCATCTCAGCCAAAGAGCTCTGTAGTTTTCTCAAAGTGGTTATTGGGTTCTTGGTCACCTCCCTGACCAAGATCCTTGCCCGGTTGCTCAGTTTGGTTGGACGGTCAGCCACAAAGATCAGTGCAAAATAGTTTTCCCAACTCCCACCATAGTCCAGTACTCATCAAAGGTTGAAGGTCATGAAAAGTGGACATCATTGAGAAAAGATATGGAATTGATGGTTTCCAACAAGCACCTTCCGCCTGGCCACTAAACACATTGATGAACGTATCACAGCCTTCTCTACGGATCTATGCAGTTGGAGGAACTGTATGATTGAGTACAATGAGTTATTTTTGGAAGAACACCCACAGTGTACTTTATCATCGTCTTTGTCTTCGTTCATGTGCAGCACAAGTCTGTGGGGTCGCATCATTGGCTGATGGTACGGCTGTGCCGCTAATGCAATACCCTCTGCTGGTTAGGGAAGGAATTTGGAATTTGTTCATGATAACTTGCCTCCTCTTCTCGAAGGACACCTTGGGATCTTGAACATCCAATAAAGATGCTGAAGAGGGGATGCCTGTTTAATGTGCATCTGAGGGATGGCACACATTGATGAATCCTGCCTGTGAAACACTGGGATGACAGTTTATAGTTGGGTCGAGATTCAAACCCAGATTTGATTCAACAGCTGAGATTCGAGATTCAAACAGCTTAGAGGCAGTGTGCGTACCTCTACGCCATCCTGACAGCCCTTTGAAGATAATAGGCATGTTATTAAGGCTTTGAAGAACACGAACACACCAGGGTGTGATGGTAATCCTCTGAGTCTTGTCAAGTTTTATCAGATTATATTAAGACTTCCTTTCCTTGACTGTGCATTTAGGTCATTTTTTTTCTACATACGGTACCTTGGTCTGCAGAAAGTGTGATTGCGACTACTCCCAAATAAAGGTGACTTGGTTAGGATAGCAAATTGGAGTCTGATTTCCTTGTTCAAAATTGTAGATTAAATAACATGGCAGGTTTGTTGTTGCTTCATCTTCTGGAATTGGTTGCTTTGGTTCTAGGAAGTCATCAAAGAAGTAGGGTGAAGAATGTTGGAGCCTCTGAATATATTTTTTAAAATCTTTGAATGCTTCCAAACTTACAAAAACCAGATTCCTAAATTTAGATTATCTTCGATTTATTTTTGTACACAAACTCTCGGCTTGTGAAAGTATGAGGTGATGGAAGGTAATAAGGAAGGCAACACAGTCATCATGGGGCAATGGGATAACATGCGGATGCGACGAGGGGATGTAGGGGAGAGAAGAGGGAAGTAAATAAAACAACCTGCATGTAGGTCAGCTGAGGTCCTTGAGGGTTATGAGGATTAAAAAAAAAAGAAGAAAAGATTGAGGGTAAGGATGGAGAATGATTTGAGTTGGTGGTGCATCTTGCCAACTTGAAGCTCAGGAGGGAATAATAATAATAATAATAATAATAATAATAATAATAATAATAAAAAAGTAATACAAGTACTGGTACATTCAAAGTACACCGCCCCCATGCCAAATAAATAAATAACAATCCTTCAGCATGCGACTTCGCCATCCTAGGCGCCCGGCGATGCCACCTTCCAGTGCATGAAGTAGGAATTGGGAGGGGAGCAGTGCACAATAATTGATAGATTAATTCATTAATTGCAGAATTAAAATAAATAAATAATAATCGCAAAATAATGAATTTCTCGATCAATTGCCGAATAGTATCCCTAAACCACTCGTGTTTCATCCGAGTCTGTAACTTTTAGAAAATTAAGTAATTAATCAAAAAATGAATAATTAATTGATTAATCAATAAATCAACGAGTAGGGCACTCGGTAGAGCGAATACCTCCACCCCATAATGCCTGATCCACAAGAACATATCGGGCCCAATACACTTGAGATATCGTGCTGTATATCGTTTTTGACCCCATCCCTCAATGGTGAAGAATCATTTAAAAATTCTAGTAGTTGGATCTGGATCTGGATCTTCACCAAAATCGAATCACTTCGTCCTTGTCACATTCCGAACCTGTCCACAAAATTTCATTCGGATCCGTCCACAACTTTTTGAGATATCCTGCACACAAACAAACAAACGGACAGAAAGGGGTGAAAACATCACCTCCTTCACCTTCGGTGGCGGAGGTAAAAATAGCCTTTATAGCCAAATCACTTGGTCACTGTCATCCCCAAATATCTTCCGATCTCAAAATATGCCTGAGATATATTGCAGGATGAAAAATACAATAAATTGTAAATAAATCGATAATAATTAAGTAATTAATAAATTAATTGATTAATTAAAAAAAAAATCAGTTTTTGCCAAAGGTTACACCAAATGGTTATTACCCAAATACACTGATACTCATTTCGCTGACCTCAGAAGGATGACAGGCTGTCACCCCTACCCGATGTTAATTTTGACAGTCGACAGGGGCTCGAACACAGGACCCTTAGGTCCCAAGCCAGCCACCTTAACCGCTAAGCCAACACCAGGAGGGTGATCAGATTAAGGAAGGAGGTTCCATTAGTGGAAGGAACAAAAGTGTGTAGGTAAGCAGTCGACCTGAGTTTTGGGACTTTCACAAGGATGGGGTTGCTGGAACAACATCTGTGACCTGGACTGGAGGGACTGGGGAGGGATCGAGGAATGAAAGTACAGAGCATGACCTGGGGAGAGGCAGTAGAAAGGAGAGGCCACCAACCTGTTTGCAATGAGAGAGAAGCAGGTCCTGTGCTTTGCCTTTTTGTTCGAGATGCCAATGATGTTGAACTTTGGACCTTTTAGAAAGCTTTTAATCATGGTTTCTGGGGACTTTGAGAGTGGCTCAGCATAATGTCTCTAACCCTCAATTGAAGTTCAATCCCTGAAAACTCACACCAAACCTTTTTTTTTTTTTTTGCAAGAATCGATGCCACTGATTCTGAGCCATTGTCCATTTAAAAAAAAAGGTGGAAAATGAGATTTGCCCACATCACTTCTCATCATTTTTTTTTTTTTCAACGGTGCTTTCAGTTAAGCAAATTGTTCTGTCGATCATTTTTATTTGTATTTTTTGTGATACTATACAACTTCTACTTTGACATTGCATGTTGTTGTTCTTGCTGCAGATGATTTATCCATTTAAAATGTGAAACAAATATGCTCGTTGATTACTCGTCTGCTAGGTTTAGATATCTTCTTACTTTTTCTTTAAGCAAGAGTGTTGTATTATTTCCTCACTCCTGGTGATATGTTCACTATTCTAAACATACAGCACGAAATAGCTCCATAGCTGATGGTATAGCAGGCAATTTCAAAAGAAAAATGTTCAGTATATATAATACTGAACTAAAGTGCAGAGTTGGATAGGTGTTTGTTGGCTCCTTTAACCTGGATCTCATGTCCAAAACCTTTGGTGGCCAAGGTTATTGGGTACGATTTTTATGAATCTGGCTTGAGAACGTGCTGGGTGTGGTTGAGCAAAATTTGGGGCCAAAAGTTAACTTGCTTTTGAAACTCGTTTCAAAGGAAGCTTTGTAGTTGTGGGGGAGGGAGGCTGTGTTTATTATGCGTCAAATTTTTCCGATGATGCGGCTCCTTGCCGGTTGCTGGCAGGGGTTGTCTTGGTCTTCCATTGTGTTTACAGGTTCCTGCTGTCGGTTGCAATCCGAGTTGTTATTTTTTGTTTTTTTTCCAACACGGCAATTAAATTGGGTCATTTCATTTTAATATGGACCATTAGGTTTGTACTGTGGATTGTTCCCTTTGAAACTGACAATATCCCATGCATGGTTCCCACCCTGTTGATATGGGATTACGATAAAGATGTTTATTGGTCACAACCTTGAGAATACCCAACTGTGGAACTTTAAGAGTTTCATGTTTTCCTGTGAAATATTGACAACATAATTGCGCAAAGTCAAAGGTATGACAGATAAGGAAAGTTCTGCAATACACAGGACTCCTGATTCTTCGAGCACCTTTTTGAGGTCCCATGCTGATGTACATCATGTTTGTAGTTACTTGATCTGCTGCCTTCACAATTTCTTTGTTTGAGTCATGGCCCTGCCATGATTGTGCTTCGTCCTTATAGGGGTTGAAGCATTGGCACCGTTTTGGAAGCCTCAAGCATATTGTTTGGGGTTGTCACTTTGTACAGAAGTGCTGGAGCATTGTTTACATGCAATGGCTAAATAGGATTGGTTTGAAAGTTCATCTATCTTGATGTGTGGTTCTTCATGTGCTGTTTCTGAGAACCCTAGGAACTGCCTTTCAGCAAAAGGCATTTTGATAGGTTGTGCGTGCTGCAAAAGAGCGAAAACGGAAACATAGATGTTTAGTTGTGTTTGATCGAGTAGTGTTTGGTCCTGCTTTTAATTTATTTATTTTTGCATTACATATATATATATATATATATATATATATATATATATATATATATATATATATATATATATATGCCTCAAGGTATTGCAACATGGGCAAACCAGGCTGAACAGTTTACATTTTGGAGCCCACTGATAAGCCAGATCTGCACCTGAACCAAAACCTAATCGGCTTGTTCTTGTCACCCACCCAACCCATCCATCAAGTGTCGTCTGAATCGGTCCATAACTTTCTGAAATAGCGTGTTACATATCGTTTTTGGTCCTATCTATCGATGGTGAAGAATCACTTGACATTTTAAAATTCTCGGATCTAGATGGTCACGAAAATCTAATCAATTTGTTCTTGTGATACACCCAACCTCTTCACCAAATAAATTCCGAATCCGTCCACAACTTTTTGAGATATCCTGGTTTCCAGATAGACAGACAGACAAATGGGTGAAAACATAACCTCCCTCCACCTTTGGTGGTGGAGGTAACAACATACAAGCAAGCAGTTTTTATGGCTGAGATCCGTTGCATTATAACAACCCCAAAGCGAAGGGGTTTTTAATTTTTTAAGACAATGGATTTGTTTTAATGTTGCTTACGTCCTTTTTTTTGTAGTTTTCATTCCTCCTTCGGTCGAAGAAATAGTCTTCCTTACCGTTAATGCCTTAAATTTCCTTGTTGGTGATCTGTTGTTAATTTTGTAGTGCTTTGTTTGATACATGGTGTTGCATTGGTTTTTGTTTTGTTTTACATTTCTCATTTATTGGTTCACGAGTCAGTAAGTGACCACTATATTCGTTATTGGTGTCTGTCTGTCTGTCTGTCTGTCCCGAGCATAACTCCGTGGGTTTTTGATCCGATCCTGATAAAATTCTGGTGGGAGGTTTACATCATGATCCAGTTGTGTTTTCCTGAGAATGGGCGTGGTGCGCCCATTATGGGTGGAGCCACGCCCAAAAAACGTGTTTTTAGGGGGTAGTCAATTTCAATTTGCATCTTCTCCTAGGGGGTTTGTCTAATCTGGCAGGGGTTTCAGTATTTGGTTAGCCCAATGGTACCTGCATAGCCCCACAGAGATCGATTTTTCATTTTCGTCCCAAGGTCAAGGTCACAAGGTCACGAACTTAGAAAATTGTGAATTTTGACATAAAAATCATATGCCCGCCCAAACTTTGAGAGCTAGGATGACAATATTTTTTATGCATAATCTTGAGGTCATTCCCCACCTAAAGTCTTGAAACCATTTTGCTCTATCTCTAACATCTTGCTCGTGGTGCCCCCTTCAAGGTTGTTTTTCCACTGATTTCATCAAAGTATGGATAATCCGATGAGTGCGAAATGCCATATAGCCTATATGACGTAATATTGTTCGTGGAATGTTCCAGAGGAAGTTTTGCACCAAAGGTCATAATCCTTGACCTTTGACCTTTAAAGTTCACAAAGGTCAAATTTTCAAAGTTCTGGGAATCAAACCGGGTTTTTGACCTTCTTCGACGAACTCACTCTATTAAGCTATAGCACGTGTCCTGTTTCCTTATTTTAATGTCCACAACATTGTTTTGTGACCTTTAAAGGTTATGCAAAGGTCAAATTTTTTAAGTTGTTGAATGAAACCGGGTTTTTGACATTTTGCAGCTATTAACCTGTCACTCGTACCACATCATGTTGACCATTTTTATAACTTGGTCAAACATTATCACATTGTCTCATCCTTGACTTCTGAAACGATCTACATCGTCAAATACCGCTCGTGAACTATCGTCATCTTCAGACTTGTTTATGATTTATTTTCTTGTGATTTGTCTTTTAATAAGGCAGAGAAAGTGCTGTCTGTCTTCATGTGAACCTCTGAAAATCCATGTCACTATTGCCAATTTGAGTGGTGGTAATGCTTCGTGGAGCTTGTGAGAGGGGGTTGCTGTTAATTTTTATGATTAATATTACTTTTTTTTGAGAGATCTCTTCCCATTGTGGAACTAGTTGAGGATATTTCTTCCATCTAATTGTCTTGTCACCTACAGTGTTGATATTTCACCCATTGTATTAATTAACCAATCGATGGAATCGCTGAGTACATGTGTTGCTGAAAGTGCTGCTCAGCTTAAAGCTTAAAGCCTTGTATTTTGAAGCTTATTTTTGTTTTGCTAATGATGCTGTTCACACAAAACGTCTCCAAGACAGAAGCTTGAAAATACTGGCTTGAACACTGCCCCCTGTCGCTTAATTTTTTTGGGGGAGAGATTTTTTGTTTCACATTCTCTCCATCTGGTCCTCGTTCTACTGATTTGTCAATGGAATCGAATATCACTGGTGACTTGTTCGATTATATATACAAACGAAGTAGATGTTAAAAGTACAATTCATGCAAAGTAGAATAAAACAAGACATGCCATCCGTTTTAGGGTTTACCTTTGTTTTGTTTCACGCAGAGACTGTATATGGGGACACATTTTCTTCGTTTAGTAATTTACAATCTATCCGTAAATGTTGAAGGTGAAGGTCATATGGTGGTCTGAATAAAATAAATGCCCATCATTTGATCACGTGTCAAGGGTAAGTCACGGGTGATGGAATCGCCATCACAGACAGCACAGGGCACACTATTAAGGCTGAGATACGTGTCCAACAGGAAAGCTTTTAAAATGCTGGCTTGAACCCCCTCGAGATAGTCTCCAGAAAAATTAACAATCTTTCGAGATCTGACCTACCCTATCCACCTATCTCCATCTTTCTCTCAGAAACGTATTACCATTTCAGTATCTTGTATATTATTTCCGAGTTTGTGGTTTCGTGTCGCGCTATCTTCGACTTTGTTCTGCGCTCGAGTAACGTGATATTCGGCTTTCATTATCTCAAAGACCATATGAGGTGCATGGTACAAAAAAGTAAATAAAATGGTTCTGAAACAGTGAAATTGTATTCCACTTACTGCATTGAAGTAAAATTACTACTGATACTCTGCATCAGTTCCTTTCTCAAACACACCCACCCCAACATGTCGTGCAGAGCGCGGGTTATGCTAGTGGAATGCATTAATATGTGGTTATGTATCAAACTGTTTAAAAATTAAAAATAAAAATAAAAAAAAACAGAGGGGAAATGTCTGATTTGCTTTTCATATTTCAAAGTGAATTATTTTGTGCTTTTTATTTAAAATCCCAAAACCTTTCAACTGCAACTCTTCATTCGTGTCACTTTTGTGCATGGACTACACTGACAATGTTTTACATTGTTAATGGGTCAAACATCAGAGGTCAAGCAGTTCTCTTAGCCTTTCCTCCATCAACGAAGCCATTGTGTGAGATGCTGAACAAAGTGCTCTGATCTATGAATTTATTAATCCGTGGTGGTTTTTGTTGTGATAATACACTTCTTTCTTGAAGTGAACTCCATGTAGCATTGGTGCTGGACATTGGACAATGAAAGATGACACATGGGACACTACAGAATGATTAAGTTACGGCCGACTCCAGAAGAGAGACAGACAAAACAGAAAAACATATTTGTCTGCGTGGGTGTGCGTCAGAAAGAGATAGGAGGAGGAGATTGGGACCACACTCTGTGCAGAGCGTTGGTGCTGCCAAAGCAGTCTCCTTGGCTATTGGGCACAATCCTGGACGGGTCGCCACTCCGACACAGGATACCAGCAAGCTAGAACTCATTTTGCCAACCTCGGAAGAATGACAGGCCGAGTTGACCCCACCTGGTATTAATTCATCAGCTGAGCTATATTTGAACTCAGGACTCTAGGATCCAAAGCCCACCACCCTAACCATTAAGCCAATACCAGGCATGGAGAGAGAGATAGCAATATCAAAAAAAATGATGACCTGACGTGATGTGAATGGCAAAAGAGAGCAATTTTTCTTTGAAAGTTTCCTTAAAAGATTTACAGTTGATACTCTGTGAAGCCAATGCATTGTATACTTTGGAGTACGATAATACATTCAACCATATAAGCCTGCTGTGTTGGAAACACCTACTTCAAAGCTTCTGTTCCCATGGAGAAATGCTTGATTCTGTATAACTGCTGGGGTCATTCATTGTGAAGCTGCAGTGCATTAGGCCATTCCACCATTTTGCATTGCATAGAGGGACCTGTGTAATCATGATAAACACACCTATGTGTAAGTACTGAACTGTTACATCATGTGCAATAGTGTCAGGAGAACAGCGTCTGTGTAATACTGTCTGTCTGTCTGTCTGTCTCGTTACCCAGTGTTCTAGTGTCAGGACAGACCCCCCCCCCCACTCCCAATGCCTCCACTCACAGAGCACGTGTGGTCACCCATTGGTTTGATACGCATGACACTGATGTTATCAGTATATCATGGCCTTCTCAGTCACTAAATCTGAACCCAGTCGAACATTCACGGGATATTCTGGAACAATGCCTGAGACTGTGTTTTCCACCTACATAAAACGGGTGTGAGTTGATTGACTTTCTCATGGAAAAAATGGTGCTGCATCCCTCCTGGAGAATTCCAGACGTTGTTGGCCTCTATGCCACAGCGCACACTGGCCGTATTGGCCACACGTGGTGGTGGCCCAATGCCCCATTAAGTGACTTTATTAACCACCACTGTATTTACCACCAGACGTGGTGGTGGCCCAATGCCCCATTAAGTGACTTTACATTGGTGTTTCCATTTCTTGTCCACTTACATGTATGTATGTATGTATGTACGAGCGGAGTGTGCTTACACATTGTAAGCAATGAGCCGCGCTTCCCCATCGTCTTGGGTCGCTCACCTGCATTGGATTTTTTCATTTTTTTTCTTTTCATTTATGTATATTTTCATTTACGGATGCTTTCCGATGGTTCTGTGAATTTCAGTGAATCAGGAGTTAGAATGAGCTTTATATATATTAGATTATTATAGGTATGTACGTGGTGAGAGATGTGATTGGGTCCAGTTATTCATATATTAACTGCTAATTGCATTGCACATCGTACGTGCTTGGGAGCTTCGGTGGTGCGAATTCCTGTCTACGCTGTCACTGATGACTCCCCCACAAATTATGAAACCGGTCTGGTGGATAAGGATAGAGGAGGTCATGTAGCATTGGCATTCTCATGCGTGTGCTACTTCTGAATGTCTGCAGCTGTAGAGGAACCCGAGTAGGGCTTGAAATGGCACAGGGCTTACCTTGTGTAGCTTTTCTTGGTTCCTTTTATGCAGCTTTCTTCAGCTGGAAGAGCATGGGGGTTAATTTATTGAAACCTTAGGCACCTGGGTAATGGATTTGGTGAGAGATGATTGGTTATTCTCTCCAATTATGGTCGAGAGACGTGGATGGGTCTTGTTATTTAGATATACGAGAAATACCCGCTCCCCATGGGAGTGGCCAGAGGGGTTATGTTGTTTTCCTTATTCAAACATGTAATTCAAAATACCTCTCGCTGTGTAATTAAAACACCTCCCTGCACTGTAAATCGTGGGGGCAGTAATACTGTACTGTAAAGGGTGGGGACTTGTAATACCCTTTCCCATCTGGAGCAGCGTTGCACGATACACATTTACATAGGAAATTTGCGTCCCCCCCCCCACCCCAAGACCACCGGCAAAGGTAAAAAAATATCCCTGTGGGGGTGGGGGGGGGCTGACTGTTATTTCCCTCACTGGAAGGGTGAAAATGAGGGATTACGGAGAAGGGGCCATGCCCCCCCCCTTTCCTGAAGTGGTACGGTCATGAGAAGCATAACTTAGTTCATGACATGGTCCTTATGTTTCATGATGAGTGTGATTTGCATCTGACCATCAATTTCTGAGAAGATTTTAAAATAACTTACCTGAATTTGAGGCAATACCATCCTTTTCAGCCTCTTGTAGGAGTGGATCTGAATGGGGAGCACAACCCGATGAGACCTTACTGTTCTGATGTAGCGTATCAAATTTGGTCCATATCGGTCATGTAGTTTGTGAGGAAAATATGTTTTGGTGAATATGAGGGGTTCGGGGAGGAAGGCCATGGCCCCCTTTCCAGGGGAGATACGGCCAAGGTGAGCACAACTTAAGGTTCGGGAATGGTCACAATGCCGCATGGCCAGTTCGGTCTGTATCCGGTTGTCTGTTTCTGAGAAGAAGATTTTTGAATGAAATACCAATATGTGGGGCAAATCTGCCCCTTCACCCCTTTTACATGGGTGGTTCCGGATGGGGAGCACAACTACATGAGACTTTACTGTCCTGATGCATTGTACCAAATTTGGTCTGTATTGCTCAGTGCCACTGTGTTGGTGAAAACGAGGGATTTTGGGAGTGGTCCCGTGACCCCCTTCTGGGGGGGATATGGCAATGAGAAGCACAACTTGAGGTTAGGGCATGATTCTGACACCTCATGGTGAGTATGGTCTGGATCCATCTGGAAATTTCTGAGAAGAAGATTTTTGAATAAAATACCAATATTTGGGGCAAAACCCCCTCTTCATCCCCATTTATATGGGATGTACAACCCCATGAGACCTTGCTGTCCTGGTGCATTGTACCACATTTGGTCCATTACCAAAAGTCATGAGCGTCAGTGGATTCCATACGTTTGTGCTGAATACAGTTGTTGTTTTCGGATGCACCTGTACCTGCTGGTTGCATCATTTCTGGAAGCGCAGCTGTACCACTGATGCAATGCCACTGTTACCAGTAAGCGGGTACTCATTTTGCCGATCTCAGAAGGATGACAGGCTGAGTCAACCCACCTGATGTTATTTCAATGTTTAAAAACAGGAATTCAAACTCAGGAGTCAAAGATCTCAAGCCAGCCACCTTAACTGTGAAGCCAACACCAAGCTTGCCGATTATGGCAGAAGATGAGTTATTAGCGATAGCTATCCATCTATCCGCTCCAATATCAACACAGGCTCGGTGCATGCACATCACTGTGTTCCCACAACCCATTGTGACAAGATGGCTGTCAATGACATCGCTTTGCCAATGTGCAGTGATTGAATTCTTCGTTAAGGAGAGCAACTCAGCTGCATATATCTACGGCTGATTGACACGGGTGTACGAAGATGCCTGCATGGACGCGAGCAGTTTCAGAAGGTGGGTTAAACGCTTCAAAGATGGAGACAGGGATATCACCGACGAGCCTCGTTGTGGTCGGCTGAGAAGCACCACGACTGAATACAACAAGCATAAAGTTGATGTGCTCATCAGTGAGGACTGAAGGATGACTGTTGAGGAGATGGCAGTGCAGCTTGGCATAGGACACCATGCCGTACAGGAGACAACAGCGACCTTGGGATAGTGGAAAGTTTATTCCTGTTGGGTCCCCATTTTCATACGGAGAAACACAAAAACACATGGATATGTCATCACAGTTGCTTCAACGACATGCTGCTGAGGGCAATGCCTTCCAGTTCCGCATTGCGACTGGTGATGAAAGCTGGTTCCACCATTTCAACCCAGAAGCCAAGCAGCAAAACCTGGAATGGCATCACTCCACATCTCCAAAAAAGGCCAAAAGGTTACCCTCCATCAGCAAAGTTATGGGAACCGTCTTCTGGGATGCCAAGGGATGCATACTGGTTTATTTCCTGCCCAAAGGGGAAACCGTCAATGTGGCTCGCTACATTCAAACACTCGATAAGCGGAAACGTGCACTTTTTGAAAAACGTCCCATGAAAAAAGCTGTCATCTTTAAATTTGACAACGTTGGACTGCTCACCTGACATTGAAGGAAATCTCAAATAATGACTGGGAAATGCTCCTTCACACCTGCACCCCTCCCTCCTCATACAGTCTTGAGTTGGCCCCTTCGGACTACCATCTGTTCGTGCCCTTGAAAGATCACTTGAGAGGCCAGCACTTGGAAAACGACGAGGTCGTCCAGATAGTCGTGCGGAGCTGATTACAAAGTGTTTGGCCTTCGACCGTAGCGGTATTCTTAGGCTCGTCCAGCACTGGCAGAAATGTTTGGATCATTCCTGATACTTTGTGGAAAAGTAATGTGGCATGTCCAGTTGCTATCAACAATATCAATTTTGTTACTTGTACCTTTGTTTTACTCTACAATAAATGTGCTCAAGACTGTGTGTGTGTGTGTGTGTGTGTGTGTGTGTGTGTGTGTGTGTGTGTGTGTGTGTGTGTGTGTGTGTGTGTGTGTGTGTGTGTGTGTGTGTGTGTGTGTGTGTGTGTGTGTGTGTGTGTGTGTGTGTGTGTGTGTGTGTGTGTGTGTGTGTGTTGGACAAAAAATATGGAAACACCAATGTAAAGTCACTTATTCGGGCGTTGGGCTCCCACGTGTGGAGAGTATGGCCTGTATGCTACGTGGCAGAGTGCACCAGCGTCTGGAATTCTCCAGGATGGATGCTGCACCATTCTTCCATGAGAAAGTCAACCAACTCACACCTGTTTGATGGAAGTGGAAAATGCTGTCTCAGGTGGCGTAACAAACTATCCCATAAAGGCTCGATTTGGTTCAGATCTGGTGACTGAGAAGGTATATGGATAACATCAGTGTCAAACCCATCAACCCATTGGGTGACCACATGTGCTCTGTGGATGGGGCATTGCCATCCTGGAAGACACCCCTCCTGACAGTAACGGAATGCTGCAACACAGGGTGAAGATGATCACTGAGTACCATTTAAGTAGTAATTGGCATTAACCTTGCCGTCATTCCCTTTGAAGGCACCGACACCATTCCAAGAAAATACATCCCACAACATTACAGAACCATTAGAACCCTTCACCGTTGGATCCACACACTCAGAGTTGTAGAGTTCTTTCGGTTGGCACCACAAGTGCACTCGTCTTTATCGAGAATATGGTGAAGGATGATTCATCTGACCATATCACATTTCTCCATTGCTCGGTAGTGCATTGCCTGTACTCTTTGCTCCACTGGACTCACAAACATGCATTGTCAGGTGTGATGAGTGGATTGTGCACTGCAACCTGACTATGGTATCCCACTCTGTGGAGTTCTTGGCGGACCGTTTTTGATTAAACTGGCTGCTCGCACCCCGGGATGGAATTTACTGTCAATTAATCTGCAGTTGCTCACGTGCTTTGCCTTGCACTTCAAATTGATGCATGGATATCACGATTCTGGCGTATGCACTTCTGCCCACTGTTGCTCTTTGCTGCTGATATCGTTCCCTCAGAGTCCCATGCCAACATCATCTTAGACACCATTGCTATATCTGGATATCTGTGTACCTGTGAAATTGTATATATATATATGTGTATATATATGTACGTATATGTATATGTATATGTATATGTGTATATATATATATATATGTATATGTATGGACATGTATGTATGGACATGTATATGTATATGTATGGACATGTATATGTATATGTATGGACATGTATATGTATATGTATGTGTATATATATATATATATATATATATGTATTGTATATATGTGTATGTATGTATATATGCGGTGGAGTCGATGATGTAGTTGGTGGTGTAAAAAATAACTAAAAGAAAACCTGACTATTAAAACAACTTCACAGTGCAGGAACATTTAATTACCCATTAGACTCGGGTCGGAACCCTAACTGGCAACATGTACTTACCGAAATAACTGAGCTAAAGGACCTGAATGTTGAGTGCGATAGCTTTCCAAATCTGCAACAATATATATATATGAATAGCCTGGTGTGTTGGCGCAGTGGTTAGGGCAGCGGCTTGGGATCCAAAAGGTCCTGAGTTCAAGCCCCGTTGAGCCACTGAATTAATACACCAGGGGGTTAACTCAGCCTGTCATCCTTCCGAGGTCGGCGAAATGAGTACCAGTGTACTGGGCCGGTGTATACCCCGGTTAAAATAGGTATGCCATATCCCTGTGTCGTAAGAGGCGACCAGGGTTGCGTCAGGAAGGGCATCCGGCGTAAAACCTGTGCCAAATCACTATGCGGATCATACGGATGATCCGCTGTGGCGACCCCTAACGGGAGCAGCCGAAAGAAGAAGAAGAAGAAGAAGAAGAAGATATATATATATATGAATATTGTTACGGCTGTGGAAATTTGCAGAACACCAGAAAGGTCCTCAGATCAGTTATGCGCTAAGTTTATGTTCAGAATAGGTTTCCCCACTGTTGTTTCGAGGGCTTTCTTCGTGTTCACTGGGCTGTGACCCTTTGAGATAGTGTTTTTCTTTTTCTATCGTTATTTTGAACCGACATATCTCGCCCACCATTACAACAAACCACAACGCCAACAACACAACCACCACCAACTACACCACAACGCCAACCATGCTACGATCACCACAACAACACCACCATTTAACCATCTTCGCCACTACGCCAGCTTGCAAACGCCATTCTCCACTGACCACGCTACAACCCTTTCCGCGTTCAAAAGGGGTCCGAGACCGCGGGCGTAAAAGAACGAGGAAAAAAAAACCTCTAATGGTGCGTTTGGGTTTCTCCCGCCTTTTTTTCTCCAAGGCTGGTGTGACGAGAAGGGCGAGGCGGCTCACTCGCGATTGGTGGATACGAGGAGTGAGGCGGTCGGAGTTGAGAAACGCCCCTTTTCGAGAAACTTCTCAAAGGCTCGAAGGAGGGTGGAGCCCAAAACGGGGAGGGGCGAAGGGCGGAGCCCCGAGTTATATAAGGCCGCATGAGACGCGAGGTCTTGTCGTTCGTGTGGTGGTCGTCAATCTTTGGTGGTTTCGCCGTTGGGTGGTTCATCGCTCTCCTGGCTCTTGGTCCTGTGGAGCGACCTGTTCGTTGTAGGTGTGGGACGGTAGAAAGTCCGGGCGACGCACCGGAGACGCGGACTGGAGGCGCAGCTCTGCCGGCTGGGTGGCGCGAACCTGCGCATCCGTGCAAGGAGCGCCGGAGGGAGCTCGCCGGCCACGTGAGAGGCCCGGGATCAGGCACGGCCACGCTAGCTGCCATGGGGACAGGGCGACGCGACTCGCCGACCACCGAGGGGTGTAGGTAACCTGCCACGGTCTCGCGGGACCCGTTCGGTCCTCCAGGTCCCGTGTTATAAAGCTCCACGGACCCTGTCTGCCACTCCCGTCTTTGGGGGTGGCCATTCCTTTGCTTTTGAGTGAATGTTGGTGGCGCCGTGTCCGACAAGTTAGAACTGAGTAATGCCGTGTCCGACAAGTTAGAACTGAGTAAGTGACTGTAAATAATAATCATATTCGGTTGTATTGCTTATGCTTCTCGCCTGAATATTGCATGATATACGTGTGCTTGTAATAAATGTGCTTGGTTCGAATGTATCCCGTTCGTTGCATCCTCTTTCCCGTATTGGAAATGCCATCTTGCATCGTGGAATAATGAGTTGGGTTTTGAAATACCCGTTCAATAGAATCGGATCCGTCGAGGTCGGCGATAATACCCGCTCAGTTATCGCTGTAGAACGGAATGGACCGCTTAAGCGGTTCGTGACCCAAGCCAACCTGCGCTGAGGTACGGCCCCTCGGTAGGTTACCCTATGTAATGGTTGGAGCAGCAACCATGAAGTGTTTTATATCCCAGTATGTACATTCTATGGAGACAAACGTGCCGTTTTCACCGCATGATTCCACGGGAGAGAATCAAGAGGTGAAGCGATTGGGTCACGAAGCATGACGTCACCACCATGCTCGCGAAAAAAAACGTTGAGTTCGTTAAAGCCGATTCGTCAGAGGGTGCATTGAATGAGTTGGCTTCACGACGGGTTTTCGCGCTTTTATCGCTTCTTTATTTTTCAGAATCCTGCACACGGTCAATTTTGGCAGCTCGAACATGGCAGCGAGATCAGACACACGCGTACCACTCTCATGCTTAGCTATAAGTTCTTTCTTCAACTCGATTGTCGTTCTCACACACTTCCTCTTACTCCTGTTTGCTTCACTGCTCTTCTTGGCTGCCATGGTGAATGCACAAGGGTGATAATTGAAAAATAATTTGCACAAATCAAGGTGAAAACATGAGGTAAAGTAGCGATCGACACACGAGAGATGCTTTCACGAGTACTTCCACCGACGAACTGAATGAACAAAGCGCGAAGATGCGGGTCGAACAGGCGGGGGAGACGCACGTGTACAAACATGAACGCCATGTTGTGTTCGGTTTTCGAAAACGAGTTCGGTTTTTCGGGAAAGTTTTTCTCAAAAAAATTGTTCGGTTTCCAATTTGTTCAAACAATGGGGCATTCGGATTCTGGGGGCACCATGGTGTATATGTATATATATATATATATATATATATATATATATATATATATATATATATATATATATATATATATATATATATATATATATATATATATATATATTTATATATATTAATTTATACACCAGGGGGTTGCTCAGTCTGTCATCCTTCCGAGGTCGGCGAAGTGAGTACCAGTGTACTGGGCCGGTGTATACCCTGGTTAAAATAGGTGTACCATATCCCTGTGTCATAAGAGGCGACCAGGTTGCGTCAGGAAGGGCATCCGGCGTAAAACATGTGCCAAATCACTATGCGGATCATACGGATGATCCGCTGTGGTGACCCCTCATGGGAGCAGCCGAAAGAAGAAGAAGAAGAAGAATATGTATGTATGTATGTATATGTATATATGTATATATATATATATATATATATATATATATATATATATATATATATATATATATATATGGATATGTATTGTATGCATATGTTTCTGTATGAATATATATGAATATATATATATATATATATATATATATATATATATATATATATTTATATATATATATATATATATATATGGATATGTATTGTATGCATATGTTTCTGTATGAATATATATATATATATATATATATATATATATATATATATATATATATATATATATATGGATATGTATTGTATGCATATGTTTCTGTATGAATATATATATAATGTTGAGGTTCGGTGGTGGGGGAGGGGGGGTTCGGGCGAGTGCGTCAATCACTGTCCGTAACCAGTTTCGGTTTTTGCACCCTTCTCTCGACAGCCAATTGTTACAGATTCGGCGCCACCCTAACCACCACCGTCTCCGGGGTTATAACGCCGGCTGGTTCAGCACAGGCCTCGGGTCACGCATCACGAATCGCGATACCAACGTTCCCTGGACTTTACCAGTTGGGGAAATAGACCCCGGTTACAGACTAGTTTTGTCAGATACCGAGCAAATTCTGCCAGTCTGTAACCATTTTGGTTTTTATATCCAAATCGAGCGGATCGTAACTCCACGCGGCACGAATTAATTCAAACCGGCAACTTTATACTAATCAGCCAGATTTATTGGGGACATTCGGGAAATATGACACAAGAAAAGCATTCACGACAATGTTATAATTAATCTATTACCCGTTCTTAACTTGGGAGCTTCGGGTTTCGAAGGGAACTCTAACGAGATAAACCTTAGACGACATGCAAACAAGACATGGACAGCATGCAGACAAGACACAGAGTACTTGGTGATGTTTCATGGACGAGAGGAAAGTGTCAAAGGCACGAATGTGGCTCGTGACAAGCCGATGTCCACGGATTCGTGCGCACAAGCTCAAACACGCCGCGTGGCAAGATGGCGCTTGTCCTCCTTTTGTCGCACCGCCCACGCACGCAGCCTCCGTGCATTCTGACCCTGCGTAAGGTCGACGGCACAAGACCGTCAGATCGATGGTGGGTTTCAGCGGGTTTCACACAAGGTCCAGTATACAAGTCCATGCCTGGCCTGTTCACCAGACCAGGCCAAATCGAGGTGTTGGGCTCTGGCAGGCGGATCGACAAACGTGTCTAGGACCTTCTCATGAAAGTCGATCGCCGACTTGACGTGCAGGCAGCCTCTAGTCGTTTCTCCCGCCTCCTTCACGAAGCAGATCGCAGACAGACACAGCCGTCCCCTACACAGCAGATCACGACCCCCACCACTTGTTTCTCATCCAGCCGAGGGCGGACTCGGCGTGCTCAGGTCCAGTTTTCATCTCCTGGCCGATTCACCACTGCCTTTCCTTTTTCTCGCTCGCCTCGAAGCCCACTGCAGTTTTACTTCTTCAGTTTCACTTATCCTTTTCGGCCCTCGCTCGCCTCAAAGCCGACTGCTGTTTCCATACCCCCCAAGTCCCAGGGTCTCCATATCTTCCAAGCTGCGCGTGCACCCGTTCATACCATGCACCCCCTCTAACTCATACGGCACGACCGAACTCATGCCAGCCATGCCAGCAAGTCACCAAAAGCTCCCTTCTTCAACAGATCCATGAGTTAGGGTTTGGGTTAGTTCTCCACATTCCGTGGATCACAGTCGTTATTAAATATAGCGTCTCTGAAGTTTTGGTAGCTGTTCGCTCTTCGAGCTTTCTGTTCCCGTCTGAGAAAATGTAATCGTTCTGTTTCTATCTTACAGTACAGGTCAACTAAAAATTGCTGGAACAGTCTGCGGCACAGTAACAAATGATTAGTCTGTCGACACATGATATGGTATGCGTAAAACTGCATTTGCATTATTTTGCATGCAGCAGCTGACTGCAAATATACGCTCCATCCGTCTGTGCCATAAGGAAACAGGATTGGGTACTGTAGAGTGTCGTACGCATGGTGTAATTCTGATATATGCTGTAATGCTCCATCACGCTGGTGCAACACAATATATCTGGTCACAGTTAGTTCATTCGGCATTAGTATGCCTTCTTCATTTATACGGGATGGTGCGTTGTAACGGTGAGGATGTTGTGTGGCCGGCTGCTTGTTTTCATGGATGACAACTCGAAGATCTTCTCTTCTGTCTTGGTTCATGCTTTCAACAGCCGTTTTCAGGTTTCTGACGTATTTGTTGTTCTCATACAATAACTCTGTGAGCTTTGTTACGATGTGTGGTTTCATACCAGTACCGATGGCCAAACGTGCTTCATGTTCGGCTCGTCTGCTGTCAATGAAATAAATTTGCAGAAACTGTCGAGGCATATTGTCTTGCGGATGGAGATTTCCAATTTTGTGACACACTTGACCTTGGACAGTAAAATTGGGATCTCATCCATGAATCTGTCGTCGAGTGCAGCCAAAGCTCGTCATTTGAAATGCGCTATTATAAAGACGTACGTTCTGAAGGAAATGGTCGGAATCATTGTTTGTTCCGTTGAGCAGTGACAGCAGATATTGAGGTGGCATTGGGAATAAATCCAATTGGATTTTTCCACTTGCACAGCAAAATCCTGGTGGCTCGCCAGCGAATTTTTTTGCCTCACAGTAGTTACATGCTATTTCCGTTTCTCCAATATCTGTTTCAAGGAAGAACACATTTTCATCATTCGTGTCTGCTTGTGGGACCGCTGGCAACTGCAGCTGTCGTCTTGTGTTCCTTTGTGCACGGACTTCTGGTAATCGCTGGGAAATTCTTCTTCGTTTCGGTGTTCTCGGCATGTTACCACCTGGAAACGTATAAAAGTGATTAGTAATGTGCGTTTCAATCAACGGATTTTAGTTCTTGGAATATAGAGCCCCCCAGATTATTTTGGGTGCATGGTCTTTTCATGCATGTGTATGGCCTGAATGATGGAGAATTACCAGTGCTGCAGTGGGATTTCCCAGTGCTGCAGTGGAATTTCCAAGTAATGCAGTTGAATTTCCAAGTACATACTGCAGTGGGAATTCCAAGTACTGCTACAGGAGTACCAAGTGTTGCAGTTGAATTGCTAAGTGCTGCAGTTGAATTTTCAAGTGCTGCAGTGGGATTGCAAAGTACTGCAGTGGGTCTTCCAAGTACTGAAGTGGGGTTTCCAAGTATATAAAAGTGACTTACCGGAATGTAGTAAGATCTTGCAAGCTCACAAACTGATTTTCAGGTACAATCTCACTTGATGTCAGCTAAAAAGGAGAGTGAATAACTTTACTTTTATTTTACTTTATTTGGAGCAGGAAGACTCCACCAAACAGGGTGAGTAGCTGTACAATTTTTGCTCAGTAGTGGCTGATGACTGAGTTGTGAATCAGTGGATAAAGAAAAAAAATCTTCGCTTGACAATTTGAGGATGGTAGTATAATTTGAGTCAATTTGACAATTTGAAGTTGATTACAGGCCGAGAGTGATTGGATCAGAAAAGTATGCTGGAAAGCAAACCTCCTGCATCTTTCATTCTACTTTTCAAATGCAAACCTGCAAAACTACCGAATACAACACTGTCTTTTTGCACTGTTGACTGTTCAAATCATGAGCAAACCGAACCTGCATCTTTTTACACTGTTCAAATGTTATGCAAATCTGCATCTTTGTTTCACTGTTTAAATGTTTTGCAGTTGAACAGTAGCTTGCTGGCTTTAAGGATAAGGCTTAAAGGAAGGCAAGCGAGATAGCAATCTTTTTTAGTTTTGGCTTTTTTCTTCTGTTGTCGACAAATAAAGGTGCGTCGGGGATGGTTATGAAGTGCAAGTCAGGAAAGGATTAAAAAAATTACTCTCCTGAATGAATGCGAGGAAACCTCATTGCTCATTCCTTCAAGAAAAGAAACATTTTTCCGTCGATAATCACAATTTTCAATGAACGTGGTAGGCGGTTTTACTTTCTTATTCAATGAAAGTGGTAACGGTTTTACTTCCTTCTTTAGAGCATTGGGTGTGTCCTGCCCATTTTCACCCCCAAAATTCACAACAGATAACTATTATAAGAGTTAGTTCATAACGAAAAGTACATCCAGCCTCTTTCCCGATAGCAAGTTAAATAACTGCCAATTTTCAGGAGGAATTGATTTGATTCGGCATTTCTCTCTTATTGTATAGATTTATAGATGTATGTATGTATATAGTGTTGAGGTTTCCGCCGGCACGTCGCCACGAGCACAACCCTTGATAAAGCAGTGGGGACGTCTCGGCTCGATCGCCCGGAATTACAGATCGCCTGCCTGGATAAGTCCGGATCGACAGGTCCTGGTTATTTTGGACCGAAATACGCCAATGGGGAGATCACGTGGGGTAGGGTTAATTGCCAACTTCAACTTACCTAAGGACCTACGTGATCCAGCGACCGGGGTACTTCACCCTCGGCGGAACTCGTACGGAAGCGAGCCGATTAAGCAGGCCCATTTCGTGTGTGTAGCCGAGCAGTGGTATCGCCGAATTCCGCCGGCGCGATTATCTTGTGACCCTGGCAATGGCCAACTAATCCCTCACACGAACGACATGTTCAGCCAATGAAAGAAATGACACGACGAGCTGAGTACATTTAACAATCGGGGTTTTTATTCACAATAATGGGGGGAATGAGGGAAGCACACAAGAGCAGATTTAAACCGAATTTAAGGAATGCAAGTATATACAGCGAAGGCACTTAAACAATTCACTACTTACGAGACGGGCGCCACAAACAGACACATGCACACCCAGACAGAAATGGTGGCTGTTGACTTTAATATGACTTTCAGCTCGGAGGGACAGACGAGCTGAAAGCCAGGGTCTATCTTGGACCTGTCCTCGATGACGACCATGATGGCGATCACCAAGACGAGAAGGCTCCAGACCTCCCCGACGACGAAAACGACGATCAACCAGACGACCAGCAAATGTCATGTACCGAGGTGTGATGTAGCTCAGCACGCGCGCAGACCATGCTGATCACTGAAAAGAACGAGCTCTCAACGCACCGATCCCAGTACAGAACGAACTCTTCGACGCGCCGATCACAGTACAGAACTAACTCTTCAACGCGCCAATCCCAGTACAGAACGTGCTTCTCTTTAGCGCACAGAACGCGCTCCTTTGAACAATGCACAGAACGTGCTGATCCACGAACAGAACGCCCGTGTGCACGCAGACTGCGCCAGACCAGAACGCCAGGGGAACGACACCGCGCATGGACCACGCTATTTTTATCTCCCTTGCTTCGAAGGAGGAGGGGGGGGGCTCCTCCTCGCAATTCCGCCCTCTCCCGTCGCGGGCCCAGATTGGCTGAGTCACGGTCACCCAACCCGCTGCACACCGATTGGTCGAGAGCCACCACATGGCTCCTCCCTGAACTTCGTTTTCTCCACACCGGACGACCTTCTGCGCATGCACCCTCGTCATTCCTCTCATTCGCCAAAACGGGCGGCAAAACCCCCAATTGGCCAGGTGGCGTGGTGACGGGAGTGAAGCAAAGGCGAGGGCGATGCAGTGCGGTCGGCGGTGGAGTCGATGATGTAGTTGGTGGTGTAAAAAATAACTAAAAGAAAACCTGACTATTAAAACAACTTCACAGTGCAGGAACATTTAATTACCCATTAGACTCGGGTCGGAACCCTAACTGGCAACATGTACTTACCGAAATAACTGAGCTAAAGGACCTGAATGTTGAGTGCGATAGCTTTCAAAATCCGCAACAATATATATATATATATATATATATATATATATATATATATATATATATATATATATATATATATATATGCATGTATATACAGCTCTGGAAAAAAAAATAAGAGACCACTCCAAAATTTTTTTTTAATCTGCATCTCTACATGTATGGCAGCCGTTCCATTCCAGTGTCTGTTGAATTCCAACACAGGCACACCTCATTCTACTTCGTGAGGTACTGATTAGGTGATCACCTGAATCGAATCTTATTTAACAAGGAAAAGTATAAAAACCACTGCTGTGGTCATCACTATCCTCTTGC
>NC_140968.1:38775486-38820486 GCF_056783735.1 Eptatretus burgeri
TCGATAACCTGGATATTTCTTTTCCTTTTCTGAATGAAATATTCAATCGTTTGAATCATTATTATGGGAATAAAACATCAACCATTGGTCTTCTGTTATAATTGGTAAACAAAGAGCCAAGTTGAATGAGAAATTAAAAACTAAACAAAATTGGTTCCATGGTATCCATGATGCAGTGGTATGTTAGAGTACCACACATTGCACTATTTGGCACACTTTTTTTTTCTTTCTTTCTGTAGGATGAATCTGTTGTGCTTGAGATCAATTGTTACCCTGTTACCGAAGGTGGATGGAGGTTATGTACCATATTCACCCATTTGTTTGTCTTTCTGTTTGTTGTTTCTTTGATTGTGAACAGGATATCTCAAAAAGTTATAGATGCATTTGGACGAAGCTTGGTGGACAGGTTGGATGTCTGACAAGGAAGAATTGATAAGATGTTGGGGAAGATCTGGATCCGGATCCAGATACGAGAATGTTTCAGTTTTTAAAGTGATTCTTCACCATTTACAGATGGGGCCAAACATAGCATGATATCTCAGAAATTACTGGATCGGGCATTGTGTGGTGGAAGTATGCGCTCTACCAAGAAGAATTGTTTCACTATTTACTGCTTTTTCTCTTGATCCTCACTGGTGTATCTGAATTGAACGACCATGATGGCATTTTTTCCGAGCATGCTTGATACAAATTTCAGATGACTTCAAGGTTTCATAAATTTGCGAAAATATTAAATAATAAGAAGCTTTGCTTTCTTCAGTTCCAATCTCATGTTTATAACTCAAAAAAAAAAATTTCAATCATATGAAGATGCTTCTTGTATTTAAAAGTTGGAATTTTTTTTACATTGTAGTTCAAATGTTTGTCCATATGATGGTCCTGCCTCGAGTTCTAATGTTGCAGGAAAGTTCTGTGATGTAGCTTGCAATTCTGAAGAGATTCTTATCCTTGACCTATTGGCAAGTAGATTCCAGCTGCAAAGCAAGGCTTGTTCCAGAATTTTGAAACTGAATAATCGTTTTGGCCTGGAATGGACTGTTGTTGAGCACAGTGCCAGTAGACACACCTGTGCAGTGTGTAGTCAAAAAAAACAGAACGTAGTCGGTAATGTTTGCCTGTGCTTTGTGGGTCTTTGGTTGAGCGACATGCACATTGTAAAACCACTAAATAATAAGAAAATTTGCAAGCACAAAGTAGTTGCCTAATTTATTTATTTTGTGGGCTTTTTTTTTTTTTCTCCAACAAAGTAAATCTGGTAAAACTGAATATTGATGCTGGTTCTCATCTGTTTCATGCAGTGTTGTTGTTCAAATGTACAACAGCCAATTGCTGGCTTTGTTGATGGCACAAAGTCCCACGGTTTGTTTGCAATTCCTTATTTTATTTCCAAATGAAACCGATCGTTGTAGAATAAGCTTGTGGGAAATAAACAAGCAAATAACAAAACGTTGCATATAAAATGGCATGCACAAAAGGTTTTCTGGTGCTGCTACAAATTGTATTCCAAAAATATATGGCAAAAGACAAGAGAGAAAACATGGAGTGCTTAATGTGTATGATCAAAGGGGTTTTGTTTTATTAAGCAGACATTCGCTGGCCCATGAGAACCATTTCCTTCAAAGCATCTTCCACATTAACAGATGGACTTGTGTCCAGCATTCCTATGTTTGTAGAAGCTCTTTAAGAAGTCATCTTTTTGGAATCTTTCTTTTGAGTATCGGATCACATCCAATTATATTGTTGACGAACCATAAAATAATTTAAATATTCTTCTGTCTATTCATTTTAATGTTATATTTAACTTTTCAACAATTCATCTGTTTATTCATCCAAAGAGATCACAGAGAATTCCCACTCTCAGTTATCAACCTTTCAGTGATGTACAGAGAGAATTGGAGTGCTCCCCTGACCTTAAGCCCCTGGGACTGAATTTTTTTTTTTTTTACCACCTAAAACTTACCTGTGCACACCTGGAGTTTAAAAACCAGCTTTCAACTCGTTCTGTCCAGCAGTTCAGGAGTGCATAGAAGACACACACACACACACACACACACACACACACACACACACACACACACACACACACACACACACACACACACACACACACACACACACACTTCTTGATGTACATATCTAGGATGATTCATGTGTGTCCACACAAACAGGTCATTACTTGTTCACTCTTTTACCATAATTGTTCATATTTCAGGCAAAATAATGAATTACCTCTGCCACCGGAGGTGAAGGAGGTCGTTTTCACTCCATCTCTGTTTGTCTGTCTATCTGTCTGTGTGCAGGATATCTCAAAAAGTTGTCGATGGATCCGGATGAAATTTGGTTGGCAGGTTGGGTGTTTGACAAGGAAGAATTTATTCAGTTTTGGTGAAGATTCGAATCCGGATTTGATAATATAATTTTTCAAAGTGATTCTTCACCATTGAGAGATAGGGCCAAAAACGATACATAGCACAATATTTAAAAAATGTATTGGGGCCGATATGTTCTCATGGATCAGGCATTGTGTGGTGAAGGGATGCGCTCTCCCGAGTGCCCTTCGAGTTATTATTGTTATTGATACGTTTTTCATTGGCGGTGAATGGGAGGGGAATTGTGTAGGAGGAAAGGAACTGATTGGCATAAAGCGAAATTTATTTATATTTGACGTTCAGCATGTGAAAGGATAGGAGCACGGACAATCCCCATAGGTTGGCATTCTGGGAAGGAAGAAATTCCTCTTGAGGAAATGCCCCGCTGTGTGTGGTGAGGAATGCGGCACCATTGTTGTGGCATCACTGGTACCCAGAGTGCCCCGGGAAGTGACGGAACTTCTCCCAAGCTCACTGGCTGTGTTTGTCTCGTGTATTAGTCCTATGTTTTGTCTCTTGTATTTATCTGTTTGTCAATGTGTGTGAGATGTGTGTGGCAGCTCCGCTGCGAGCCTTAGTTATGAATAATTAAAAATTTTAAAACTAAATTTATGTCATTTAGAAACAGTAAGTTCCATTGATATTTCATGCATCAAACAATAAATCTTTAATTTGTGTTTTCTGTTGGCATTTTTGTACATTGCACCTTTTTTTTCAGACTCTCATGCTTTATAATTGGGTTAAAATTCATTCTTTTTGAATATGAGAAAACAATTTGTTTCTTCTTTTTTTTTTAAACTCAAAATTAATGATCTAAAATTAATTTGAAAAGTATAGGTTATGTACGTAACATCTGTTTATGCCTTATTTACAAACTCCAGTTAGAAAATGATGATTGAGAGAAACTTTTTTTCTTCCAAAAAAGAAGATTTGAGAATGAGCCAGCATTGCCTGTATATATGGAAGTAATCCCATGAAACTTTAGGACTGAATGAACTCCAGGAAGCAGGAACCTCATGACCATTCTTCAATGTCTTTCTTAGCAACTCTTCCTTCCACTTTGCTGTTGCCTCTGCGATGGAATTACAGTGCAGAATTTTTACCTTTCATGAAATTAGTTGTGCCATCTTCTCTTTGTTCTTTCTTTGTGGTTATATGATGAATGGGGATAGAAGCATCTTTTGTACAGAAATGCCATTTGCAAAAGGTTTGGTTCTGGGTGGCAATAAAAGTGTGGCTTTTCGTAAAGCCTGCACTTGCATTTCTTAATAACCAGGACTTGTCACCATGGAGATTTGAATGAAAGCTTAGGACCTTATATTCCGCCTCTGCCTTTTGTGGTAAAACATGTGGGGGCTTTGTCACAGCCCTCTGCTCCACACTCTCCCAAATGGCATTTGAAGATCAAAGGAAGGTTTTGTTATTGTGAGTGAGGGAGTCATGGGTCGTAACCCTGTGAACAGCTGTACATTTTGAGCCCCCGGAGTGTTTCCGTTGTGGGTAAGGGCGTGGTAAGGGCACAAGGAATGGGTTGGATGTTCGATTCGAAGGAGGGGGAGGGAGTAAGGAGGAGGGAAGAAAAAAAGTTTTGTGATGGATAAGTGAATCACACGGGCTATTGTTTGTACTTTGAAGTTCAGGAGGGGCAGAGAAACGGACACAGAAGTCGGCAGCATTTTATCTTTCAGGTGAAGGCTCAGTTTAGTGCTCAGATGTAGATTACATGAACAGGAAGGGGGTATAAAAATGCACAAAATATGGCTTTCAAGCTTGCGCCATTCACATCGTAAATGAAATGTGTACGGAAGAAAGATCGCAATTGAAAAGCCGTCAAAGCTTTCCCTTAAACGTCAAAAAATAAAAACTTGTATCAACACATTTTTTTTGTTTAAAGATCAAGCATGGAACATTAAGGAAAACAAATGATGTTAAACACACTTTTTTCACCGCTTTGGCAACTTGCATGCAGACCATCAAAGGTACCGTCGTGAGAGATGATCGCTTTCGGTACAGATTGTGAGCTGGACCATTTACTGTGTAAATCATGACTTTCACTCTCTTTCCTTGCCAGGACTTTCCATATTACGAAGCAAAGAAAGACGGCTTTTCCGAGTATGCTTTAGAAGGTGAGAGCTTGAGTGAATTTGACCAAACTGCTGGCAATGATGCCCAAACACAGAAAATTCACAAAACAGTTTTCCTGCACGCTGTGCCGCTTGGCTCTTTCATACAGGCTGTGAAACCTAAGATCACAGCTTTGATGTGATTGTATTTTTGTGCTTTTTTTTTATAATGACTTCTGGCACTGCTCTTTCCAAAATAAGCACAATGGTGTGGAACACGAGCCATTGTTGACTGATCGGCGTCTGAAAAAAGTCGTTCTAAATTGAGCAGCCAACTGGCACGAAAGGTGTCGGTCCCATCACAATTGTAGTTTGGCTTCGGAGTTTGCTTTTTTCTCAACTGTGAGAGTATGAGTGTGATTGATGATAGAAACACAAAGCAATACATGGATTCCTTGATGAGAGAATTTCCAGAATGATGGTGATTTTGTTATTTTTGCTCGAAAAAAAAAAAGTTTTCCTTACTTTTATGTGTTCATCTTGCTTTAAGCCTTTCATCGAGGATACAGAACTGTGATTAATACAACGACGTCGTTTGATTTTTTTTGTCACAAAAGGAAGTAAACGTGTTATTCCTGAGTGTTGATGTGTGATTGTAAGGAAATTCTGATGGACTTTCCCCAACTAAAACTGTTGCGGAATGACCTGAAAAGCAACCTCACGATGCTTAATTTGCTGTACTTCTGCATGATGGGTCTGCAGCTCCAATTTCCCCTGAAAAAGTGCCGCTGGATTACGGGAGGGGAAAAGACGGGGCCAGCAGCAGAAAGGAAGTTAAACACGGCTCTTCTGCTCGAGTGGCATTTCACGTGAGTTTGATTTGATTGGCGTGCAAAACTTCCCAAAGCCCCACATTTTAACACGAATCGCCAACGTTTTCACCGCGATGAAGACCCAGCCAGAGTGACAGTGAGGCGATATTGTTGTACCTAAAGCACAGCCGAAGCAAACGCATGCCGATGTGCAAAAATAAACAAGTAGATAAAACGTGTCTGGAAGTGCAGTGTCTTAAAGCATAACCCAGAGGCTAAGGAAAAATAATTATAAATTGCAGAAGGAAGGAAAATATTTTTTGTTGGAGGAGGAAAATAATTTTAAAATAAATTGCATCATCAAAACGTCAGTTCGACGGGAGCCGTTGTCACCGAGAGGAAAGCATGAATGTTCTGTGATATGGAAACCAGTCAGGGACTCAATCCTTGGATCCATTCAATTGCTTCAGCTCTGCTCAGAGTCATGAGAAACAACTGTGCTGTGGTCTTCAGAGTTGTGTGCCTGCACTCCTAAACAACTGCAAAGGTTTACTTTGTTGGTGGCTTGCTTGTTCTTGCCATTAGCAATGGATTTTCCTCGTTTAAAAAAAAAAAAATGCACTTTTCGCTCTGTCCGAACTGCTACCGTTGCCTGTTGTTCTGCCAGGAGGTGGAATGCGATATCTCTATGCGCGATGACAACAGACAGGAATGGACGTTCACTCTGTATGACTTTGATAACAGTGGGAAGATCACTCGAGAGGTGAGATTTTGTAGGGAGTCCAGTTGAGGGCAAACATCTTGAGAATAAATTGTTCAGATTGGTGGGAGGGGGGGGAGGGGGAATCGTTTTGCTCGTACTTCAAAAGGAAATGCATGAAACTTTATCGTTGCCCAATATGAGAATGGAAGAGACGTTATAAAATTGTCCGGAAGTTAATTTTTTTTTTTTAGCCAAAACGCAATTTCACAAAATATCATCCATTATATAGTTTTCATATCACTGGGATAAAAAAATATATATTCTATATATAATGAGACAGAATTCTTAAACTGAACAGGAGTAGAATATGGTATGTTGTTTGAGCTCCTGCACAAGCCAAAGCATGAGGTCTCGCCTCTTCCCCTTACACTCACTTTCTCAAGCCACCACTTTAGTGATGTCATGCCATTGGCAACTTCTATTCCATCATAATTGTTCTGAATACTGCTATTACCATTTAAACTCACACAAATTTGTGATAATTATATCAAATGACAGTGATAGAATATCTATTTTCATTTAAATCTAAATTACACCTTGACGTCTCTGAGATAATGATGAGAACATATCTGAAGGGGCACTGGATAGCTGGCATAATGACTCCACCATGATGGTGATTCTGTGGTTGCTTTCTTTAAGCAGAACTGGTTATTGAAATTTCAAATCTGCATGGATTTTAATGGCTGGAAGGATCGTCTCGAGGTACGCACACTTGTCTCCAAGCTGCCGATACTGGGTTTAAATCCCGACCCAGCTATAAATTTATCCTCGTGTTTCACAGGCAGGGTGATTCATCATTGTGTGTGCCGTCCCCCAGATGCATGTTAAACTGCGCTTCCCATCTTAGTTAGTGGCCATTAAAGATCTCTCGGTGTCCTTCGTGAAGAGTAGGCGAGCTTTCGCCGTCACCCTGAACAAATTACAAATTCCTGCCCCAATCTCCCGAGTAGAAGTGGCGACCAATCTGGGATTGTAGCTTAGGAACCACTTCGGTCACACGAGCGCTCTCCATTAGGAATGGTACATGTTGTTGATGATGATGATGATGATGATGATGATGATTGATTTTAAAATGTTAACTCTCAGATCACATGTTCTTTTGCTGTAATAGTATTGCTCACAATTACTCATTGATGCTTCATTTTCCTGCAGGATATCGGGAGTCTCATGAGCACTATTTATGAGGTGGTGGATACGTCTGTGAACAACAACACCAATAACAGCAAAACGCTGAAGGTGAAGCTCACGGTGACCCCTGACTCCAAACTCCAGACCAATGAAGTGCAACAATGCCCTGGTGGGTAAGCTTTGTACATTGGGCCGTGATCATTCGTCGGCAGGAATGTCGAGGCAAATGTGCTTTTAGGTGTGCTGCCGACAAACTGTGTTCTCAAAAGCAAAATTGTCCTCCTCTGCTTGCTTGTGATGATGAAAGTTCTTCAAGAGATGTAGGAATGAATAAAACCATGCGGTCCGAATGTGGACTCGGTGGACCGCATACCTCCACCAGGCTGAACACTTTGTTTTGCATCCCACTATTAGGCTGGATCAGGAACTGGATCTTCACCAAAATCGAATCGACTCGTCCTTGTTGCACACAGACATGTCCATCGAGTGTCATCCGAATCCGTCAATAATTTTTTTGAGATATCCTTCTCATTCACAGACAAAAAAGTTTCAAAACGGTGCTTTTTCTCTCTTATTTAATCCATCCCCGTTCCACTGTAGAGTTTCCTGAAAATGCTCCAGCAGATATCGAGTAATTCTTTTGGAGAATTGCTGTAAAATGGAGAACAAATTTATTTATTCATTTATTTATTCGTTTATTTATTTATTTATTTCTAAATTATTACATCCAGGCATGCTTAAAAACTTGATTTTTTTTCATTAAGTGGGCATTCTTTGTTCGCCTTAGTACAACTTTTAAAAGCTCCCTCGAGTTCAACAACAAAGGCCAAACATCTTTTTTTGTTTGTTTTTTTACGGCATGTCGATTTGTTTTTCTGGATAAGTAGCCAAGCCAGGTGAAGTTTTAATCGCCACTGATCAAGCCAGAATTGGTTGCATATTCATCATTATGTTCTCCAATTCAGCAGGTCAGAACAATTGACCAGCATGATCTAAGGTTTCAGTGGGGAGCTTGGGGGGGGGGGGGAAGTGACCAGTTTGTTTGTGTGACTTGTTATAAACAATGCATCAACCAAATTAATGTTCTTCTTCTTTTGTATGCAGTATTAGGCTGTGGGGTAGCATAATTGGCTGAGGGCATGGCTGTGCCGTTGATGCAATTCCCTCTGTAGGTTAAAGTAGGAATTTGGAATTTGTTCTACGGTGCCGGCGATAGCGTGCTTGCTCTTCACGAAGGACACCATGCGATCTTTAACGTCCACCAACTAATTCTGGCAGACAGGACGCCCAGTTTAACGCCAGTCCGAGGGACGGCACACATTGATGAGCCACCCTGCCTGTGAAACACTGGGATGACAGTTTCTAGCTGGGTCAGGATTCAAACCCAGACTAGACCGCTTCGAGACGAGTGTGTGTGCTTCGAGGCCATCCTGCCAGCTCAACCATATCAATAGCTCTCAATGCCAAATTAAGAAAACCTGCAACAGATAATTTTCGGGACACATCATATTAAGAGTACTTGAATTGTGTATTACAAATGGACACACAATGGCATCCGTCCATCTGCGTAAGATGGTGGATATGCAGCACTTCTTGGTGCGGTCAGGCATGTATTACACTTCTGTTGGTGACTGTACAGGCTGATTTGGGAGTGCCAGAGTCTACCATAGGTGCCACATCTGAAGAAGTTAGTGTGCTTATCGCCTCCTGTAGTTGTGGGATGATGTTTGCGGTGACGGCGTCTGTCATGCAGCTGCTCCAGCCACTGGTCATCGTGATGGCTTATCCCAGCCAATAATTAATGTCGCCACGTGTCTCTGGAGTTGGCTCCATTTTGCCACGTGTCGAAATTGATGTATAGGGCTTTCATATCCCACTTACAAACATCCTTACACCTCAGCTTCAAGTGCCCTTTTGGTCTTTTGGCCCCGGCTATCTCCCCATAAAGGGTGTCCTTTGGGATATGTCCAGCTTCCATCCTGTGCACATGCCCAAACCATCAAATTAGTCTTTGCTTCATGAGTGCAAGGATGCTTGGCAGATTTGCTTGAGAGAGGATTTCTGCATTTGTGCATCTGTCCTTCCACGTGATGCCAAGGATGCGTCGTCGTAAACAGCAAAGATGGAAATTGTTAGGTCTCTGTTCTTGGCAGCTGTAAGTTGTCCATGCTTCACAGCTGTATAGTCAGGTGCTAATGATGCATGCCTTGTAGATCAGCATCTTGGTTCTGAGGGCGAGCTTGCTGTTCTTACATGCCCTCTTTGTCAGATGACTAAAGGTGGTAGCTGCCTTCCCAATGCGTACATTCAGTCTATCATTGAGAAACAGGTTATTAGTTACTATAGACCTCAGATAACTGAATTTGCTGACTACTTCCAGCAGAGTGTTTTGTGTAATCATGTGCTGGGTTGTGACACCTTGTCCCATCACCACGGTTTTCTTGACAATGATGAGAGAACATGCACGCATGGGAGAGATGATCGATTAGCTTCTGGAGCTGGTCTTCTGTGTGGGTGACAAGTGCAGCATCGTCGGCAGAAAGAAGTTCTCTGATCAGGACATGCTGCACTTTTGTCTTTGCTCTGAATTTTGACAGGTTATACAGCTTGCAGCCTGGTGTTAGCTTAGTGGATAGGGTGGCTGGCTTGGGATCTTCGGGTCCTGAGTTCAAGCCCCATTAGCCACTGAATTAACGTCAGGTGGGGATTGACTCAGCCTGTCATCCTTCCGACGTCGGCGAAATGAGTACCAGTGTACTGGTAGAAGGGCACAGCATCAGCAGCATAGTCGTGCACCAACAAAATGGTAGCTACCTGGCAGCCAAGCTGCCATATGCAAGAAGAAGAAGAAGAAGAAGAATAAGAAGATACAGCTGGCCATCTGTCCTGGTGTGAAGGTAGATTACTTCCATGTCTGCAGGGAAGGAGTAGCTCAGAAGTACTGGGAAGAAAATACCGTACAGAGTTGCAGTCACGACACAGCGTTGCTTCACTGCATTTTTGATCTCAAAATTTTCTGAAGTGGAACTATCAAACTGTATTGTGCCATGCATGTTGTCATGAAAGTAATGGATGAGACTTAAAGCTTGGGGGTGGCGGGAGGGGGTGGGGGGTTTCCAGCCAATCCATTCTAACATCTTGTATAAACCCATTGTGCTCATGGTGTGTTCTGTTCCCTGCACTCTTTTGAAGCTGATAGTAAGGGAGAAGATCATGTCCACGGTGGATCTGCCTGCTCGAAAACCACATTGTGCCTCAGGATACACTCGGTTAGCGAGTTGTTGGAGTCTCTTTCGGATGATCCTGGCAAATACCTTCCCAGTAGCACTGAGGAGTGAGATGCCATGGTAATTGTTGCAGTTTCCCCGATCGCCTTTCTTCTTGTGCAATGTGATTATATTTGCATCGCTCATATCTTGTGGAATGGATCTTTTCATCGTCGTCATCTTCTTACAGCCGTTTCCATGCTTCCACGTGTAAGCTTTGGTTTACCTCGTGGCTGCTTTCGAGGCTGCACGATCCCTTGCTAGCCCTCTTGTTCGGCCTTTAACTCTAAGATCATCTCTCGGCAACACATCCCATATTTTCCTCGGACGGCCTCGAGCTCTCCTTCCATTCGCATTCATATTTATACACCTCTTCACACAACTGCCCACCCCCATCCTTTCCACATGTCCAAACCACCTCAACCTACCCCTACGCATTATCTCACTAATGCTTTCAACACCTAACCTATCTCTTAATTCCTCGTTTGGTTTCCCATCCTTCAGTGTCACATCACACATCCACCTCACCATTCTCATTTCATTTCGTTCACACCTCCGTTCATCCTCCTTTTTGATCACCCATGTTTCACTGCCATACAACATCACGCTTCCAACACAAGCTGCAGAGTTTTCCCTTTAATCAGAGAGGTTCCTCTTGATGTCAATCGGGGTAACAACTCCCAAAACTTCCTCCAGCCACTTATAATTATTGCAATCGCTGCTGCTTCTAAACCATCTCCTGCACCAATCATATCACCAAGGTGACAGAATTTACATACACGTACATCCAAGTATTTATGTACAGATATCCCCCATAAACTAACCTTTCCGCTCGAACTGGAGCCACTTATTTACCTGCACAAACAGCACATTTGAAGTGAGGAACCACCCGCAGTCGACTCCTGATGCCACTACACCTCTGTGCAACCAACAGCTGCAGTATTTATACAATATTGAATTGTTACCAACACCTTTTCAACAGAGAGCACAGGACTACCTCCCTCTTCTTTCTTTTTTTCCCACACTCCTCCCCCCACACCACTAATCAATACTTTCGTTTTCCCTGTATTCACTTTCAGTCCTCTGGCCTCCATGCCCTCCTTCCATACTGTATATTTGCCCATTACCTCTTCCACATTGTTGGTTATCAGCACCAGGTAATCAGCATTCAGGAGTTCCCAAGGACAGCCACCTATAAATTCCTGTGATATAACCTCAAGAACCAGAATGAACAGGATTGGGCTCAAGACTGACCCGTGATGAACACACACTTTCACTTCAAAATCCTCACTCTGCACCCCATTTACCCTCACAGAGGTTTTTGGGCAATCATACATTGCCATGACTACCTTAACTAACCAATCCTCCACACGTAACTTTCTCATGGACCATTGCACCGCTTCTTGAGGCACCCGATCGAACGCATTCTCCAAATCCACAAATGTAAAGTACAGTTGTTTATTCTTCCCCAGATATTTTTCCTGTAATTGCCTAACTATAACAATTGCCTCTATCGTGCCCCTTCCTGGCAGGAAACCAAATTGCATTTCATGTGTATTAACACTGTCTTATCAATTTATCCAGGACTCTCTCTACCACTTTCATCCCATGATCCACAACTTCAAACCCTTACAGTTTCTCTGAACTAAGGCATCCCCCTTCCCTTTATAAATATTCACCGCTACGCTCTTCAACCAGTCATCTGGGATAGATGTCTCCCTTTTAATTGCATTTATCAATTTAGTGATTAAATTCACTCCAATATCACGAGATGCCTTCAGAATCTGTGCGACAATACCAGTGCTGCTCACGGCTTTACCATTCTTCATTTCATCGATGGCTTTCTTCATCCATTCATTCTTTATTTCAGGTGGTGGACCCTGCACCGGCTGTACTGCCTCCAGAATGTCCCTGTTCAAAGGGAGCTCCTCATTTAGCAGGCGCTCGCAGTAATTCCTCCAAGCATTTCTAATCTCCCAATGGTCAACCAGTACATTTCCCATATCATCCTTCACACATTGTTCTCCTGTGATATCCTTATTTTGACTGATCATTTGCTTTGCTGTACTAAATATCTCCCCTCTACTATCTGCATTATTTATCTCATCTGAAAGTGAATCCTGTACTAATTTTTTAGCCTTGTAAATTTCCCTTCTTGCCCTATGTTTAGCCACTAAGTATTCCTCCTTATCCCTTCCCTTTTTCCAAATCCTAAACAGTTTCTATCTTGCCAAAACGGAGTTTTTGCAAGATATGTTCGTCAGCTTGTATGTTTTTTTTTTCTTTTTTTCTTGAATCGCCATATCCACGTCATTATTCCACCACCATGTAGCCTCATGTCTCGCTGGGCCCTTCGACCAGCCCCATGTCTTTTCAGTAGCACGCAGCAGCCCATCTTTTAAAGAGTCCCAACAACTCTCTACATCCTCTCCTACCATAGGGTTTCCAAGATTCATTTCCAGAAGTTCCCTATAGAAATGTTCCTTTACATTCTGATCTCTAAGTTTCCATATTCTTCTCGGGACATAAAGTTTCCTCTTTTCCAGACTCCAACTTAAGTTTGCATCACACACTCGCAGCCGATGTTGTAAGGCACATTCTTCCTCAACTATTATTTTCACATCCTTAATCAACTTCCTGTCGAATCTCTTCACTAGAAAGTAATATACAGTATCTGGCTCTTTATACCTCCTGACTCGTAACTGATCAGTCTACTCGGCCTCTTAAGCATTGTGTTGCAGACAACAATATCTAAAGCGTTCCCAAACTCAAGTATTCTTACACCTTCAGTGTTTCTAACTCCGAAACCTGACCCACCATGCACACCCTCATATCCTTCTGTCAACTCTCCCATATGTCCATTCAAATCCCCTTCCATCACAACAACTTCTCTCTCATTAATCGTGGAAACAACATGCACCAGTGTGTCCCCAAACTCCTCCTCACTTAATCCTATCTGTGGGGCGGATGTTGATACTATTAATATACGCTTATCAAACAACAGCTTTCGGACTATCACTCTTGCATTTACCCTCCTATCCTCCAACACCCTCTCCACACACTTCTCAGCCACCATAATCCCCAACACCACCAGTTCCAGAGTCACAACCTATCCAAAATAATTTATACCTATCATTTTTACCTGTAACGATTCTCGTTGCACCACCCATCCACCTTGTTTCTTGCACACAACATAATCCACTCTTCTGTGGCTCAAAGTTTCTACTTTCTCACCAACTCTACCATGCACAGTACCAACAATCAGACGAGCAACTCTAATACCTATCTTGTCACGCCAAGTGGGTGCTTTATGCATGAGAGGTTTGCTCCCATCTGTAATTTGTACAGTCATATATTTCAAAGAAGAGGAAAGTGAGGGAACTTGAGAATGAAAACCACCCTCCATGGTACATGCCACAGCAACCCCAGACATCAGCGCACTTACATGACCTGATGCTGTAACACCAGCAGTCCAGTGGCCTCGTGGGTGATCCACCCCAGCCCGCTTCAGGGACACCCATCCATACGCGAGTGGCACTAAAGCAGATGGGATGTTATTCACCTGCTGATAGAGCAGCCTCCCCGTATGCCAAGACTGGGTTCAGGCTCCGATACAATCAGGCAGTAAGTGCCAACCTATTATGACACACACCCTGTACCCTCTGGACAATGCAGCAACATTATCCAGTATCACCATGGCAACTAGCCCAGATGGGGAAGCACAAACTCAGGTCTCCGTTTCACCAAAAGGCATATTTGAGGAATATTTTTGTGGTCGGTTGGATGCCCTTCCTGATGTCACCGTAGTATCAGCTTTGAGCCTAGTCTTTGTCTACAGAGATATACCCTCCAAGGCAGCAGGGGGATTTGCAATCAAAGTTTCCTTCTCCTCGGTGAACTGTCTACCAAGGATAAAGAGTTCCACCTGCCTTGGAAAAGTTCCCTCCAGCAGAAAAGGAGGAAGTCATATGGGTAAGGCAGCAGGTGGGGCTTTCTGTACTTCAGCAATTCTGCTGAAATTCCATCCTTGCCAGGTGATTTTTCTACCTGCCAGTAAATCAATTGCCTTCCCAAGCTCGTGATGATGGTTCCACATATAGCTCATCCATGACAGGTAATTGAAGAAGAGCATCAAGCACAGGCTGAGGAATTAACCATTTCATGGGAGTACAGTTCAAGATAACGTTCCACCCAACGAGCCATCTGCTTGCTCCTGTTGGTATCTTACCATCTGCTGATTTCAGAGGAGCAACTTGTGGTGATGACCCAATGCTGTTTTTATTCCATCATACATGGCATGAAGGCTTCCGTTGTCACAGGCCATCTGAATATCTTGACAAAGATTGATCCAGTATTTGTTTTCATAACAGCCTTCATGTCATGTAAGGTTTGGGAATTTGGGTTTATGTTGTGCATCAGGTAAGCTGCGTTCTTTGCTTCAATGACTTGCAACAATTTTTCCTGAAAAGGTTTCCAACCAATCTTTCCTGTGAGCTCTTCGTTTGTGAAATGTGATTACTGCACTCTCATAGATGTCTGATCTTGGGGACTTCTTGGCTTCATTAACATTGTCAGTGAGGCCTTCAATAGGTAGGGGCTGTTGGAGTGTGTCCAAAAACTGCTTACATTTGTCATAATTTTTTTTTACGAGGAATGTTGATGCATGGCAAGCCTCTTTGCTTGGAGGTGTGAAGCTTCCAGGGCTGCATCTTCACTTTGCCGATGACAAGGGAGTGGTCAGTATCACCAATCTGCACTATGATATGAACGTGTGTGAAGAGTGGACAAGTCTCGTCTCCTGGTGATGACGAGGTGAAGTTGGTGCCAATGGCCCGACCTTGGGTGATGCCAGGACACTATGCCGAAATTTGCCTTGAAATAAAGTGTTGGTGGCACAGAGCTCCAACACCCGTTACCCATTTTCGTTGATTTCACCAACACCATGATGGCCGAGGCATGTTGGCCACGAGCCCATGTCTGTTCTGACCCGAGCATTAAGATCGCTGAGAATGTAAATCTTTCCTCGATGAGAGACATGCTCGAGAAGTGGAGAGTGTCAAAGAAGTGATCTTTGTCTTCAGGATTCGTATGCAGAGTTGGGGTATAAGCACAGATGATAGTGATTAAGCCTCCATGTGTTGGCAGGCGTAGAGACAGAAGACGTTCAAATGCCCCCATAGGTGTGTCAATTGACTGCATTATTCTGTTGCTGACTGCAAAGCCGACACCATGTTGACGGTGGTCTTCTGCACTCTTGCCATGCCAGTAGAAGGTGTAGTTGGTATCTGGAATATATCTGGTGTCTACCAATCTTGTCTCCTGAAGAGCAACAATGTCAGTGTTAAGCGTGTGAAGCTTACGATCGATCAGTGCTGTCTTGCATCGGTGATAACCCATGGCGCCTTTGCTCTACACCAATCGAGCTAGACTTATCACGTGTAAATTGCTATCACACGTGTTGATTCCCTCAATAGCCAAGGTAAGGATGACGTGTCTTCTCCATTTGGTTTTCATGATGACAACTTTGGTGTGTGTGTGTGTGTGTGTGTGTGTGTGTGTGTGTGTGTGTGTGTGTGTGTGTGTGTGTGTGTGTGTGTGTGTGTGTGTGTGTGTGTGTGTGTGTGTGTGTGTGTGTGTGTGTGTGTGTGTGTGTGTTTCAGCATAACCTAGACAGATTTTGGGGGCTCAGACTTGCCCTGTAGCTAAGCCCCCTTCTTGACCTTGCAGGCTAAATCCAGAGGAGAGACAAAAGTCCCTACGTCTGGAACCTGTCTGTTTGTAGGAGTTGCCGGAAGGTGCTTGCTGAAAGGGATCACCATCTGTGGTGTTGTGGTAGAGGTGCAAGCAGGCAGACACGAGCCGGAGGGTAACACAACTCCGCTTTATTGCCTCGAGCGAGAGGGTGGGCGTCGGATGCCCGTAGCTCCCGCTTTATTACGTACTCGATGCACTCTCCAGGCACACGACCTACAGGACACTGCTAATGACAGCACATGCTGCTCCTGACGCCGACTGGTGCTACAAGTCCTCAGTGGGCGAGTCGTGACATATGAAGCCACAACCACGCGACCACCCCCAACCGTGACTCGGGCTCCGCCCATATAGTACACCATCTGCCTCATGGGGCTTCACTCCACCGTTACTTTTCTGTTGGGGTTAGGCTCCTTTAGCCTTTGACTTACTGAAGCCTGACTCACAAGGCAGTGAGTGCTATTTGACCCATAGCTGGGACCAGGACGATGGGATGCCAGGATTTGTCAACACGCCGGTGGGCCGGCATGTTGCATCTCTGGGGGTCGAGGTTCCTCCGAGATCCCCTTAGATTAGCTTAGGTCTGCAAGGTGCCTCGTTGCCATGCGTTTCCGCGAGGAGGCACGAGAGGAATCTTAGTGATACAGATGCTGTATACTGGCAGGAGAGGCTTGGGCACTCAGCTCTGTCTTTGCTGTGAGCTAGCTAGCGGCCGTGGATCAAGACCATATCATTAAACGCATGTCATGCATGTGTGGCAAACCACCCGAAAAAAACAACAAAACCACTGACACACACAACAAATAAAAATGCTTATTTGTTTGCCTCACAGGTTTGGGAAATGATTGGCGGGAAGTGTTGCAAAGCCTTTGCTTGCTCTTTGTTGTCTCAGACCAAGGTCGTGCTAAGGACCGTTTGGAGGCCGGTGATGAAGGCAGGGTTGCTGAGAGGAAACAGCAGTCTCAGCTTCGGTAAGGCATGCAGCTAAAATGAACAAACGACAAATATATTTTATAAATCGATTTTTTTTGATGCATTCTTTTGCTTAAATGAGGTCAAGAGAAATTGTTTGTTTTTTTTTTTTTGGTGATGTGTTTTTATTTTATTTATTTATTTTTATGTTGAAGGCTCCAATCATGGACTAAATAATCCTCATCGAGGCCAGGCCTTAAATAAAGAAAAATAAAAGAGATAATGTAAAGTGAGGAGTGAAGATGAGTGAGGAAGAAAAGTGTGTGATATTTGTTTGCAAGAAAGGGATATTAAAGCTGGCCCGGTAGCTTTAGTTTGAATGAGACAGAAAGTAAGACCAGCAATCCTGACACGGAGAGTGTAAGATGGTTCCGGGCACCACTTTCACCGGATGGGTGTTTTTTCGGAGACGCCATCTCCTTACTGGATGGCCGTTGGTTCCCGAAAGGAGCTCATCCACCCTTTAGCAGGTATTGTTTTTAGTCCTGCAGGATGTCACAGTCACCCTCCCCACTGGCGAGCCAGTGAAGGTAGTCGGTTTAGTCACCGACTACCCGGCTATGCAGCATGTAGCACTGGGTTACATGTTACCAATGGCAATCAAGAAACCTGACTGACTTGACAAAATATTGCACTCATTTCCACATGCTGCTGCTGATTTGTGAAGGAAACTTAGGTGAGATGTGGTGTTGCCTTTGCATGAAATACAAAATGCACAGTAGTGCACTGACATGTACCTTACTAGTACCACACTGGAATACTTTGGGGCTTTAGGCAAGTATTATGTAGATTAGAAGATGGATTGAGATGTTTATGGTGCAAAGCCGTGTAGGTCTTTGTACAAATGACCCATTTCCTGTGTTGCACATGTTTGATTTGGCTGCAGGAGGCAAAGTGGTGAGCAGCATCTGACCCAGAATCTTGGGCGTCAGTGCTACTGTCTGGATGAAAATGTAGAGCGGAGGAACCACTACCTCGACCTGGCTGGCATGGAAAACTATACATCTCGTTTTGAGCCAAGTATGTTCCACTTCCCTTAAGCCTCTCTAAATTATAACCTACAACATATGTGTGCTTAAATGATATCGGATTTTTATTTGTGTTTTTTTGTTTGTTATCGAGTATGGCAGTACTCCATATGTTGGTATGGCACAGGAAAATGGCCACCCCATCAAATGTATATAAAATGATATGCTTTAAAAACTACTTTCGAGTGACGTCGTAAACCTTAAAAAGTGATTTATTTTATTCTCAAATGTTTTCCGAACGAACAGGAATGAAAAAGATGCCAGAATACATCGCTAAAGTAACAAAATCGAGAGATTGCAAAATCGCCGAATTGTTCATCCACCGGATTGTTGATAAATGTCACTGAGCTTAGCACAATAATGGCTCAATCAATTACGATTCCAATGGAAGGAAGCGACATTGTCTCAAGGGTATTGTACCCGTACCATACCAAAAAACAATATTTTAATCTGATTTTTTAAAATTACAAGAAAAGGAGCAATTGGAGATTGCAGACCCTCGCGAGGACTGCTTTTGTGTGGTGTATTTTGTGTGGCATTTGTGTACTGGTATGTTACGTAATATAATAAAAGGCATAATTAGACCTGCCACTTTATAACTGCTGGCAGTGATGACAGGGTACCAAGACGTCCCGCTTTGATCAGACACCTGACCCTGACCCATGCCATTTTTTAAATCATTATTCATTATTCAATATCATGAGAAGGAACCCGAACACGCAAAAAGCAAAGATGAAGTCATCAGGAGGAACCTGGATATGATTCACATTTCAGCTGCTACTCCTCCACCCTCCAACCTATCCAGGCACAACTAAGTGAGCCTTATTCAAAAAATTAAATAATTCTGGCTGCCAGACCATGCGTCTGATCAAGTTGAAATTTAAAATGTGTTCCCTGTCACCACTAGATCATAAATGTGAAGTTTCATGTCAATCGATTAAGCGGTTCCAGAGAAAACATTTAATATTTTTCTTCAATCCAATATGGCTGCCAAACCATGTGACCTGTCAATTATTCCTTCACAAACTTGTACACCCTCGGCTTGGGGAACATTTGTGTGAAGTTTTCCCTTGATCTGTCCAGCCATTCTGGAGAAGATTTTTATAGGTTTTTGGGTAAATCCAATATGGCTGCCAAATCATGTGACCTATGACATCATATGTGTGAACCTTTTGTGCCTCATGGATAGGTGGTCATACTTGTAAAGTTTTACCTCGATCTGATCAGCCAATTCAGAGAAGAAGACTTAAAGGTTAAAAAAAAAAAAAAACAATATGGCTGCAAAATCACGTGACTAACATCATCAAATTTTTTTTTCTGTGGACCATTTTATCCCGAGATGACCCTCAAATTTTTTTTTTACTAATCACATGTAGCATTCTAGTTATGCAATTATGACATCATAATGAAGGCACCTATGACCATAAAAAAATCGCACTTATTTCCGATGAGGAGTACTTGCTTTGTGCCAAGTTTCAATTTTTTCGTTGGTGCGGTTTCAGAGATAGAGGTCTAAAGTTTTTCCATTTTACCAACATGGCTACCACACCACATGACCTATGACGTAATAATGATCATTAAAACATTCTACAGGAGTAGTGGCACCTATGGTGAAAATTTTGTCTCAATCCGATAAGTTGTTGCGGAGAAAAACACGAAAGTTCTGTGCGGACAAACAAACAGACAGACAAACAAACAAATGAAAAATCATTCATAGAGTGACAACTTGGCAAAACAGCACAAAGTAGAATGGCACTCGGTATAGCGCGTACCTCTGCCAGGTGGAACAGTTCCCGTTTTGTATCCCACTGACGGGCTGGATCCGAACCAAAATCCAATCCGCTTGTTCTTGTCACCGATCCAACTCATCCACCTTGTTTTGTCATAACTCATCCTCAACTTTTTGAGATATTGTGATATGTTTAGTTTTTGGCCCTATCTATCAATTTTAGAAATCAGGCCTGTGTTGACCTTTTGATCTTAAAATTAAATGGTAGTTGAATTCAGCGACCTCATATGAAAATGCTCTTCAAATTTCAAGTCAATCGGATGAAAATTTAGGATTTCAGAAATTTGTCCTATGTTGACCTTTTGGTCTGTTGACCTCAAAATTAATAGGTGGCTGAGTTCAGCGAACTCGTATGCAAATGGTCTTCAAATTTCAAGTCAATCGGATGAAAATTGACAATTTCAGAAACAATTTAAAAATTTGACCTATTTTGGGTTGACCTTATGGCCTATGTTGACCTTTTGACCAAAGATAACCTCACAAATAATAAGTGATTGTATTCATTGACCTGATATGCAAATCCTGTTAACATTTCAAGTCAATCGGATGAAATTTGAGGATTTTAGATAATTTGGCTCAAATTGGCCTATTGGTGTATGTAGACCTTTTTGGTCGACCGAATGTTACAAACCTTCAATGCGTGACCGTCTCAGGGTCAGTCACATTAATCTCTGAAAATTTCAGAACGATCGGTTGAGCGGTTTGGGCTGTAGGCGAGCGGACAGACAAACAAACAAACAAACAAACAAACAAGAAGCCAGAATTTCGTTCATAGAACGAAAAATATTGCCGAACCGAAGCACGTGAAGCGCAAACTGAAACAAATACTTGTGACACATTGATCAGAGTCTATCGCTCGGTGTATAGAGACTTGTGGAAAGAGTCTATTGATAATGATCTAAATATTAATCTTAAGATTGAAAACTACCAATAATATATGGATGCTGGAGAACGTTCTGTTATCGCAGGAAGCATTTTTGGTTCCTTGACAAACTACAGATCTGGAAAGCGCTCATCAAGCGCTTTCATATGAGGTATTACTCGATATGGTACCTAAGATTTGAAAAATTGACCTTGGGGTCAAAACATTTCGACCTCAGGCGCTAACCATGAAGGTCAAGGCCGATCTCCACCAAAAACTTATCAGCTGAGCGCTAAACCACATGCTACATCCCTACAAAGTTTTGAGAAGATTCGATCAAAATTAGGGTTTCGTTGAACTCCATGATTTACCACAAAGTGACCTTGACCTTTGACCTTGACCTTGACCATTATGTGTGCTGAAGGGTATTCCAATAATACGATGATACGTGTAACCACAAGAGATTTCAATGAGAATTGCGCTCTACAGAGTTATTTAAAGGCGAAAAATAGGCGACGACAAACACTTTTATGAAACAAAGTGACAAACGAACAAATAAACAAACAAACAAATAAATAAATAAACAAACAAACTAACTTACCGACCGATACAATCTTTCCGAAAATTTCGGCAAGATTAACAAACAAAAACACACAAACACACAAACAAACGGAGGCAATCAACATACTGGTAAAACAAATGTTTTTTTTGCCAATTAACAAACGGACCCAAATGCAATACCCTCTCCTTCAGCGAGGGTCATATTAATACAACCGCAATACACCACAACCTGTTGAACGCCATTTACGCATGCACCAAGTGGGGATCGTAGGGCATGATGAAATTCCTAATTTATGAAGGAAGAGGGCCCAGACCTGTCTGCTGATGGTTTCATTGAGGTTCACAGGGGGTCGCACCGGTTATTGAAAAGAGCATTCTAGATTTACCTTTCCATATACCATATGCGTATGATGGTTCAAACAAATCATGCAGTACCTCTTCATGTAAATAGATGTAATCGCGTGACCCCTTTTATAAGGCATTTATTTATTACACGTACAAAGGGTGGGGATGCAGGAAATTGTAAATGCCAACATTGAAAAGGGGAACAGAAGTGGATATGAATGGAGGTATCTCATTATTGTGTAGGTAAAGGTAGGGGGTAAATTGAGGAAAATAAGAGAATGTAGGATGGTACTATAAAGGATTCTTGCCCTGGCAGAATTCATCACGCCCCTTCTCGCGTCATGCATACATGCCTCGTTTCACCGACCACGCAAATTAATACTCCACACTCCATTTAATGTATCCCGTTGGTGCCCGGTGCACCACACGTAACGGTACCGCAAGCCCCGCAGCACGTTTTTCCCCGCATCCTTGTTTCCGTGGGAAACTCTAAATCTAAGTTCATGAATCATTTTAATTTCTTTAATCATCTGCACTCGGGTGCTCTGCACGGCCTGGACTGTTCACATTCTGGTCTCTCTAAGACTGTCACAAAACTAAAATCTTTTAAAGTTCTTAATCGTCCATGCTCGGGCAATTCGCCCGGCACAGATTGTTTGCACACACTGCCTCATGGTGCTTTTCATGCCGGCCCCTCTTGGATCTGCACAGATTCCAAACTTGTTCTTTTTAATCCCCCCACACATGGGACAAGAACCTATTATCTTATCAAACTTTCCTCCTCACCCCTCTCATCAGTCAAGCTAATGGCTAACGTCCTCGTCTGGGTCAGTGCATGCCCCCGCGCTTTCCCTTTCATCTGCCCACTCCATCCCGCACACTCTCGGCACACTCCGTAACCCTCATTACTCCAAGGAACCCCGGGTTCTTTGTCCCCCCCCCCCCCAAGCCTGATACACACATGTTCACACGACCACCCATTCCGGTGATCTCGCACACCATCTCACCTTGATTGGACTCACCTCCTCCTGGTTGGCCTTGACTCGTATCCTCTCCACCTGCACCTGCAATGTGCTATCCTGATCTTTGCACATCGTTTCAACACATTCTACTAATTCCTCCTTTATTTTCTCGACTCGTTCCCCTGCCTCGATTCGTTCCTCCTTTGCTTTATTTATTTTGTCCTTTATCTCTGTTATCTTCCGCTTTGCTACCACAAGTTCCCCCATCTAACATTATGTTAGTGACTTCTATTCATTCATTCACTTTTAATTCCGACGTCTCTATCGTCTGTCCCGTTTCTTTTGTTTTCTTTGTCACCGCATCATGTGTTGTCTTGCATTCCTTCTTTACTGCAACTAGCTTCCTCTTTGGTCTCTTTCTGGGTCATTTTTAATTCCCCTATCACTGTCGCATTCTTCCCGATCTGCTCTTTTAATTATTTTGCCCTTTTGTAAGTCCCGTATCTTCATCTTGAGTCCTTTTATTTCATCCATCATTTTGGCCTGACCCACCCTCATCTTGTCCCGTTCATGCACCTCCTCACTCCATTCATGTCCTCCCATACAGCTTCAAATCTTGCTGCCATATCACCACCCATAGCTTTCACATCATTGCCCAATTTACCTCTGCCTGTCCCTCAGGCATATCATGCCTTCTGCCAGCCTGTCCCTCATCCTGTTCATCATTTGCTTAAACATCATTTCCCACCAGTCTGTGTTTGGCGATGCCGGGGAGGCCAACCCACTGTCCTGTGGTGTGAATTCGAGAGGGGGCACTGTATTTTCTGGGGGATGGGGTGGGGGTCCCTGCTGCTCCCTCTGTGGAGTACTTCCCCATAGTCACCTTCGGATGCAGCCTCGCTTCTTTCATCAAAACCCACCTGGACCTGCCTGTCTTGGTCTGACATAGCTGTTCTATTGCATTAACTAAAAATTTTCCACCTTCGCTATGCTCCTTTATTAATTTTGGGTGCCATTGATAGCGCCCACAGGTCCAATCGCACTCCTCGACACCAATGTTTCAGGGTCGACCAGGGGGAGGGGGGGGGGGTTCATGAGAGGTTTTTTTCGGATCTGCTTTCCTGACCTCTGAACCTGAAGCCGACAAGCCATGGATAACTCGGTGGCCCGATGGGTTGCTGGGCAACCATGGATGCTGGTAGGGACAACTCGTTTGAGCAGGTCCTCACACCCAGCATTGCGTTGCCTTATCTGGTGAGATAGGAATCTCAACTGGGTAACCACGCACTCAATGTCCCACCTTGTCTACTTATCGTGTACGACCGAGCGAAACCATTGGTGGGGGCGTTGGCTATCGAGAGTAGCAAATCAGTGGGGTACAATGTCCCATCTATTTAGTACGTACGCTAAATCAAACCAATGAAAGAAAAGGCAAATGGGCAGGTTTGAAATGGTTTACCAATGGTTCAACAAGGCACGTATTTACAGGCACAGTCCATAAAGCATGTATTTACAAGCAGAAGCACAGAAGATCCCCTTACACACTCTTAATCTGACACACACACACACACACACACACACACACACACACACACACACACACACACACACACACACACACACACACACACACACACACACACACACACACACACACACACACACACAGTGTTTCTTCCTTTTATTACAAAAGTGAAAAGAGACCTGTCTGTCACTGTCACAGTTGGACGTTTATAACTGTCACAGTAGGAAACGTTCATAAAACCTTTGTTTTCAAGAGAAATTATTTGTAAATCAGCATCAAGTTTACAAACGGCATCATTAAAATCCCATTTCTCTTTATAAAATGTTAAATTTTTCTTCATTTTGAAGAAACGGTATTCTAGTTTTACTCTTGTGCTCACAAGAGCCTTAAAAGTGAGTAGTGCATTATGTGAAGAAACAGCAACATTTTCCATGTTTGCCTTCCTGGACTTGTAGATTGCAAACTTAGCTTGACTCGTCATAAAATTTGTTAAAAACAACTCTTGAAGGAAAGTAGTCCCAAAACACCAAAAATAAAAACATTGCAATTCAAATGAGAGTCAAGTTTTACAAAGTATTCTTGGAAGAAGGCAAAGAGAGGTTGTTCGCATTCACATTCAAGATATATACGTGGGAGGGTTTCAATGGCTGGACAAAGGGCAGAGATTGGAGTTGGCAGCAGAAAACTGGTTCAATAAAACATCACAAGGTAAAATCCAGTGTATTCGTTTCCATTGGATATCTCCAACATATTTTGGAGTGGGTGGTAAGGAATGGAATGAAAGCCTTGCCAATTGGGATAGGTCGGTCATATTGGGGGGTGAAAATCTCACCATCGAAGCCTCATGTGCTCTGATAATGTTGTTGCATGTAAAGTTTTGACGCAGGCATTGTACCAAATTTTCTTTGAAAAGGAAAGGAGGGACAATGGAGTATTGTCAGGCCAGATGAGGGATTCATCGGTGGCAAGTAAACGAGGAGTTCATTGAAGTGAACTGTTAAAGCCTGAGTAGTTTCCTCTGATGAAGATTAAAATCCCTGTGGAGTACTACAGTAGGTCGAGAGTGCTCCTTGAAGGAATCATGAGATGATTCTGACAGCTCTTACTCCAATTATTTGTGCTAGAGCAGTGGTGCTTGGTTAATGGTTCTCAGACCCCTGTCATGAGGTCTTTTACCCACAGCAGCTTGGCAACAACAAAGTGTTGAAAGAGTCCTTTCATTTAAACTGTTTTTCAGAAATGAGTTGCAAAATAAGGGCTCATCAAAAAATATTTCCATGTTGTATGTTACCATTTCAGGAAGAAAAGGAAAAAAACTTACCAGGCATTCATCACCCCTTGATAGGAAGTAGGCAGCAGGGATAAGTCATTGTGATGTAAATTCATCAAAAAAAGTTATCGACTGTATCCAAGCTTGCTTGAAAGTTGTAATATACAATTAGCCAGTGGTTTCCATAGTAGGACTTCATTCCCATATCAAATTTGGTGGATGACACAAAGCCGGAAGACCAGAAGCCGGCTGCAGATGTCGATGAGGCCTTGGCTACCTTCAGCAAGCAGCAGGTAGGTTACGGCGGGTTGCAGCCAGTGTTTCCCATTCCAGAAAAAGTCAATGATACTCTTTTGGGGTGCAGCTCGGTTTCCAGGAGGTTGTAGACATATCATTTTATGCTACAACATGGAGGCAATTAAATTGTTGATGACGGAGGTTCTTCCTTGGTAAGAAAGTTGAAAGAGAAATCCTTTCCAACGGATTAGTTTTTTTCATTGCATAACTTTTTGAGATATTGTGGGAATACAGTACATGCAGGATATAATTTTTAGCCCCATCACTCAATGGTGAAGAATCACTCAAAAAATTATCGGATCCGGTATCGGATCTTCACCAAAATCGGACCAATTTGTCCTTGTCATACACCCAACCTGTCCACCAAGTTTCATCCAAATCCGTCCATAACTTTTTGAGATATCGTGCTATATATCATTTTTGGCCCCATCTCTCAATGGTGAAGAATCACTGAAAAAATTCGAGAATTCGGATCTTCACCACAATCTCATCAATTTGTCCTTTTTGCACACCAAGCCTGTCCACCAAATTTCATCTGAATCTGTCCATAACTTTTTGTGATATCCTGCTTACAGACAGAGAGACAGATTGGTGAAAACGTAATATCCATCCACATTCGTTGGCAAGGTATATATCTCCAATTTATCTGATAAACATTCATCTTTAAATGATGCCTGCAATACCTTCCTTTCAGGTTAAATGTTTTAGAGACTACTTCAACAAAGTCACTGCTGTGAGGTTTACATATTGAAGGTCAATATTATTGTATTCCATCAAACGTCATGCTTTACGCTGTTGTCATAGGTTCCCCACAGCCTGTGCGTCGGACAGAGCACAAAGCTCATCGTTCACGTTCCCAGGATACAGCTGCTCACCGTGTTGATATAGCTCCAACAACAACTCAAAGTCGACCTCCACGTGGTTCCACGGACCCCTGTGGTAGCGGGTCCAGAGCTCGACACGTCTTGTCCGGCCATCCTGGAGGTCCAGTGATGATGTCGGGACCTCGAGGAAGCAAGCACCGACAACCAGCACCTTGGTCCGCAGCAGGTGCCTATGGGGCTTTTGTGACACCTCAGGTCCAGTTCGTGCCACCGACGTCGCACAAGAAGCATCGGCAGCGTGTTCGAGATAGTTATCTCTCACCCACTGCCCGTCCATCGCAACACCAGCTGTACCACGTCACTGGTCCACAACCAGGCCCACCACCCCATGAGGCCGTTTGGTCACCCGAGGCAATCACATCAAGTCCAGCGACAGTACTTTTGCCGGGCGAGGCAATGACAGTGCCTGCTCTACAACGTCATGATCATCATCACTTTCATGAACACCACCATCACCACCATTACCATCATTATTATGAAGCTTGAGGTCTCTTTAACCTTAGCCTTTTCCTTCACGTGCACCATTACCAGCTCTTGTCCCTTACTTCAGTGTCAAAAAGGAAAACTTTCTTCACTGCTTATTTTCTAATCATACAATGTATCATGGGAACATTTTCCTAGTACAATTTACTGATCGTTTTGCCATTGCTGCTCCGAGATAATCTCTTGTTTTTATCCTCGTTATTTTGTTGTCCCTTTTTAAAAGAGTAATTATTTTGAAACTGAAGGAATGTTACACGATAGTATTATTGGTCTTTGCTTGACCCTCCAGACATAGCGAACATTTCAAACATAAACATTTCTATCATGAAACCGACATTACAATTTATTGGAGGTGCAGTATTGTTTAAATTTTTGCTTTTTTTATTTTTATTTTTTCCCCTACTGTGTGCAAATCCTAAAATCGAGGTCATTGTGCAAACCATCATCAGTTTATAAGAAGTCACATTCAGCCATGCCACCTTTTACTGAGAATTTGCATTTCCATAACCAAGAGAGGTCTAATTTCACAACTATTTTTAACACTCAGTTTTGGTGACATATAGTGGATTGTGAAAACATACTGTTACGATCTAATAATGATATTTGTCATTTGTGTGAACTATTATTTACATTATATCTGCAAACGAAATTTCACCAGAGGCAACGCGTATACAAATATATATATATATATATATATTTACTTTAGGAAGAGAGTCGTATAACAGGACCGTCTTGTGCAGTGTTCACGTTTATATTATTTTGTTGACAAATGTTAACGTACTATAAAATCACCAAATATTCACTTTGGTGCGTTATTTTTTTTTTTCGAGATTTTCTTTTTTAAAAGTAATTATATTTTGTATTTTTGTATTATTGAAATGTTTGAGTTAAAAAAAAAAATAACAAACATAACAGCATTAATCTGGTTCACTTTATGGACAGTATATTATATAACTGAACTTTGATGTTTTATGGTCAATAATGTTTTTATTCCAGGGTAATATTTTCTATACATTGGTGTAATTTTGCAACACAGGTGTTATGCTTTCAACCAACATGGAGCACATGGAAAAGGACAATATTATTACTTTCTTCAAATTAGTTATACAAGTCGAGTAATCAAAACAAACATTGCAAGAAAAATCTAAACCAATATCAGAGCGTGAACGATTCAGCATATATATATATATATATATATATATATATATATATATATATATATATATATATATATATATATATATATATATATATATATTTAAACGATTCTGCGAATAAAGGAAGGATTGTGTGTGCCACTCCTCTAATCACTTGAACACGTTTTGCCTTTCGACATTGCCTGTTTATGGCTTTTTGTCTCATAAACTAACACCACGTACCATGAACTACGGAGAGTGCTGCACGGTGTGTGCCACGACCTGTAACGCAGACATTCCTGAAAGTACCGAGGAGGTTTCTCCATCACTGTCAATGATTGCTGCTCACCGTGCGAGATCACTTGGACAAATGAATGCTCTTTTGAAGTTCTTGTTACATTTTAAATTCACCGTGTAGTCTGTGTTTTATTGTATTTAATTTATTTAACATCCACATTATATGCACAATGATTTAAAGTGCATGGCGTGTATTTTTTGCATTCATGTAATAGTCGAGTCTGATAGTGTATTTTCCTGTTTGGTTAGACATTATAAATAAAATGCATTGAAATATATTTCATGCCTTGCTTTCAAATAAATTATTTTGTCAGTTTTGTATTTGTGCAGACAATGTACGAGGTGTGTTCAAAAAGTATCCAACCTTAATTTTTCGTGCGTAAACAAATGAAGCTAGGGAGGCGTGGTTTGGTGCACGTATGTAGGTGATCCTAATTCGTATGCGTGAATATTTTCCCGCCTGCAGAAGCTGTCAGTCGCCGACAGACCGCCGATGAGTGAGGAAGTGTAAGTGAGCATACGGAGCATATTCACGCATACGGATTAAGATTGCCTACATACGTGCACCAAACCACGCCTCCCTAGCTTCATTTGTTTACGCATGAAAAATTAAGGTTGGATACTTTTTGAACACACCTCGTATGTGCAAGGGGCATTCAAAAGATGTGGAAACAGAACCACCTACAAATTGCAGAAAGCTGTCAGCTGCTGCATCAGACTGGCAGAATGGCCGAGAGTTATGTATACTCACCTCTGAGCCCTCAAGCCTGAGTTTGAATCTCGGCCCAGCTACAAGCTGCCATCCTGGTGTCTCGCAGGCAAAGTGAGGCATCAATGTGTGTGCCGTTACTCGAATAGGCATTAAACTTGATGTTCTGTGTGCCGGCATTAGATGGTGGATGTTAAAGATCCCAGTGTCCTTCGCGAAGAATAAGCAAGCTATTGGCATCGTCATGCATCAAAGGGAAGCCAACCATATTATGCCGCTCTTGCACACCATCTCTTAGCTCTGTCTCTCTGATTACGATCCTCAAGCCCCCTCTTGCATTCGCTTCTGATCTCCCTTTGACGTCACGCCTATCAATTGTCCACCTCCGGGCGTGGCTTGCTGGCACGAAACCCGGGAAGGTGGGGCCTCTGCCTGCTCGGCACGCCTGCTTCACTTGCTATGGTTGTTGTTATAAAAACGCAACTCCTTCATGGCTGGCTTGTAAATGCAAAAACGAAGGAAAGGTCACAGGGGGCAATTACATACTGGGGGAAATTGGTCTTGATCCCCATCTAATTAACACAGCACCACCCCCCCACCCCATCACACTGGGGTAACACAGTCTTCCTACTTGATTCACCGTCTTCCTACTTGATTTAGATTGAGATGTCTCGTCCACATCCATGGACCAAGCAATTCTTTCCAATCCTAAGTTTCCTATGAAATTCCTCCATCTACCTCCACAACCGTAACACTACATTTGAGAATGACCAAAGAATATATGTTATAATAGGGATTCCCTTACGCCAGTCTGCGTTGGTTGTTGTATTGGCATTATATCAATAGAGAGTGTGCATGCCATGTGGGTCAGGTGATCCCCATCTTGTAGAAGTGCTATTTGCCGTCTCTGTAATAAAGCCGATTGGATCTGAGCTTGACCATGTGGCATCTTTTTAACAAGTACTGACAAGGTGCTAACGTTTCATCTAATGTCTTTTTTTTATCACGGTTCCTGGGTTAACCCCGGCAGATGAGCGTGTACAGAAGGACCTGCTTTGTGATCCTTTTTGTTAAACGGCAGTTTAAACGACGGCGTTCAAAGATGGCGGTGTCCAATCGTGCACCAAAACAATGGCCTCTTTCAAAAACTGAAACTGTGACATCGTTCGAAAGCTGGCGACAGAACTTATTGTATGTTTTATTGTTGAATCCTTTTGAATGATGTCAAAGGGGTTAAAGAAGGTTGCAGCTTCCCCAGTCCGTGGTTTTACAGACAATGGGGCTGAGACTCAGAATGTTCGGTCGGACAGCACAACAGAAGGTAGCTCATCTCAAACTAATGCTTGGACAATTTGCCAAGTTTTGTGCTGTCACCTCAATATCCACATTTGTGAAGAACTGCACCTCATTGGCTTTCGTCTGGCAGGCTGTTCAAATTCACTTTGCTTTCTAGTCATCAGGAGCTCATTTGCTTGACTTTGATTCCATACGCCTTGGCAGCAACAAACGTTTTGAGGATTTATACCAGTGACTCACTGCATTCATCAAATTGACCTGCTCAGAACGCATGTCCCAATTACCCATCATGGGGATTCTTCATCAATCGATGAAGAGTTGTCTCCGATGCTGGAAAATCTGGTTGTGCTCAAATGATTTTGCCCGATTAACTCAAATCTGGCCCAGGTGGTCAAACAATGCCATGGGACCAAACTCTCGCCAGTCCCCAGCAGCGGTCGTATCGACCTTCATCACATCCAGACCGAGTGGCAAAACAATAATCTCATTCCTGCTCTTTGGGCAAAGGAGCAGATTGTCCTGATGTTGTCATTTCCGATGTCATCTGTTCCGCACAGCTTCAGACAAGATATTCTTCTCAGGAATTCATCAGATCTGCAGCTTGGACCCTTACGATGACTGTCCTGATGATTTTGATGACCACCGTGAGCCTTTACCACTTGGGGACACTACTACCAGCCACCCGGCTGATTGGATAAGGCGTGTGTACACCAACTACTCACCCATCTTGTTCCCCTTTTTCACAACGTGAGGATGGTGTCACGCCCCCCCCCTCCCCCGGGATGGTTGTTGGTGCACAATTTGTCTTGCTCTTCCCAGCAACCATGGCCACCACTATCATGTTATGGCCCAGCGAGTTCCATGAAATCCCCCTTCCGGCTGTCCCCTCTACCATGTTGCGTTCTGACATCGATATCGAGCCTACTCTGTGATACCTTGAACACACAACTTATCTCCCACGCAGGTATGGCATCAACCTGACATTCCATTCTTGTGTATGGCAGCTTGGCTGCCAGGAAGCAATCATTATCTTTGAGTGTGGCTGTGCCACTGATGCTGTGCCCCTCTATCAGTTCTCTGGTACTCATTATGCTGACCTCGGGAGGATGACAGGCCGAGTCAACCCCACCTGGTGTTCATTCAGCAGCTAATGGGGCTTGAACGTGGGACCCTAACATCCCAAGCCAGCCACCCTAACCACTGAGCCAACACCAGGTTTATAACCTGACATTGTGCACAGTGTATGCGGTCGCGTTCGCATTCGTAACTGAACTACAAGCCCCGGCACTCTTCAATCAGAGGTATTCCCGTTTCGGCGTTGCGCATGCTCCTCTGGTCCCAACCACACGAAAATGCAGCCCACTTTTACCCTTCATCCTTGACTTGGATGCAGCCGCAATGACGTAAGACGGGAAGGGACGTAATGACGTATGACGAAGTGACGTCATGGCGCAAGACGTGACGTATAGTGCGAGTTTGAACCAATCAAAGCCGCCCCATTCACAAATCGTTTGGTGGGGGGAAAAATCGTGACTGGGTGAGATGAATTGTTGCGTGCTTTATGTTCGTACGCTTGAGTGTCTTGAAACACGTCTATTTGCTTTCGCATATTTTTTCAAACACATTCAGCATGAAACATCCGTGTTCTATCCTTTTAAAAAGGCCGAGCAAACAAGCAAGGAAGCAGCTTGTACCATCTTAAAGGTCTTTTGTATGACGGTCGAAGGTTTATACCACCGATCTCCCAGACTGAGAACGGCCGCCTCAACCATGACACCACCCAGCTTGGTGATGCCGTGAATTTTCCCGTCAAATACTGTAAATCACCTTCCACCAGCCTCAGGACGAAATGTTATTTTGAAATCAATATGCTAAACGCTATTTGTACCTTCGTCAAATGCAGCAATTTTGAAGAAGAAAAAAAAAAAAGTCTTCGATCGATTTGCACAAATTCTGTCGGCCATGACGAAGTAGTTGGTGCATATTTACGGCACTCACGGTTTTCTTATCAAGAAAATACTGCACGCTTTCTGTAAACAATTGCTATTCACGTGTATGTAGGAAATTAAAAATCTTACAACGAGTGTGTAAAACAATTGTGGTTTATAATCTCCACACGTGTGTTACAATTCGCTCATTTCTCATCGTCGACGAGGGGGGGAAGTAGTTTGTTGCCTTCTCGGGTTACAGTGAGTGCGCAGCGTTCGCTCCGCCGTGTCAGCTTTGTTCAGTGTGTGCGTCGTGTCTCCAACATGGGGAGGAGTAGAGAGACCGCCAGACAGAAAAAGAAGAATCCTCCTGCGCCCCGAGAGAAAAAGAAGAAGACTCGGACTGCGGCCCGTCCCGACGCGGTGAGTAATTGGCGTCCATGTTGTTTTGTGGTCCTTTTCACAGTGTGACGATTATCGCACCTGGGGTGAGGGAGCTCCCTCCATTCGAAGCTGTTCCGTCCGTGTGTTCATTTTTTAACCGCCATTCACGTATTTCAGAGGATATCCAAGATTTTGGAATCTTTGCACGAGTTCCTCAATGCTTCGTGCTCATGGGTCACTTTTGGAGCGAATGTCAATATAATAAGTGTCCGTCTGTGTGTGTGTGTGTGTGTGTGTGTGTCTGTCCGTCTGTCCGGCTCCTCCATAACTCCAAAACCATGAAACCCAGTGGCCTCAAACTTTGCATGCATAATGTGACTCCAAAGTGGTTCAAGAATGAAAATCGGGTGTTTTAGGTTATCCCGTAGCTCAGTTATTTCGTTAAGTAAATGTGGATAGATAGCTCCCTTTCCCGTATATGTAATGGGAATTAAGTGTACGTGTGCTGTGAGTTATTTTGTCGTTAGTTTCTTATATTCACCACAACAACGGCATCCTCCCCGGCTTCCTTCCACCATCGGCCTTTGTGACGCGCATACTTGCGGAGCACCTGTGGGCGGAGTTCCATTGGCTCCGCTCCAGGGTCGAGCGAGATGTGTTTCCTTCAGCCAATGGGCAAAGCGCGGGTGACGTAGGCCACGTTCCAGCCAATGGGCAAAGCGCGAGTGACGTAGGCCACGTTCCAGCCAATGCGGAGGCACTCTACTGCTCCCTCTCGCGGTCGTGCTCGCCACCGATACCCGGCCCCACAACAATATATTCGAATGCCTGATCATCATAACCAATGAATCACAAGATACATTGTAATGCTTGTAAACGCTCGGATGCATCAGCGTTCGTGGCTTAATTTAATTTCTGCACATGTCATAACCTTTAGAATCTCTTAAACTTCGCTGAATTACAAAATTTAAACTCCAGAAATGAACTTGGAAGCAGTCCCGACTGCTGCGAATAGTGTTCATTTGTCCATTTTGGGGTCTCGAGGAGGTATTTAATATGACTGTTCGGCGCTAATCGCTTCCGAAGCCAGCTATTCCAAATCGACCGTTTCATTGGAGTGCTTCCTCCAAGTGCTCAAGTCAGTTGGTGAGCGCCTGACAATATCCACACTGCTACTGACTACACTGTATATCGATTGATTTGAACAATGTTCAGGACCACTCACCTGCGTTTGGCTCCGCATTGTTCTGTGGTGCGTCAGGCGATGCCTGGCTCACTCAAAATGTGCAATTTTATTTTACACCACATTTCCCCTTTTTGTACCATCATCTTTCATAGAATGAACCGTCAATTCAGCGTAGATAAATAAATCCATATAATATAATTATACGTTTCGGTTTTAAAAGTTTCTTCACCCGTTTCTTCGCAGTGCTTGGTTAAGCCACATGCTCTTCAAGCTTCAATGGAAATTCTGTGGTTCTATACAAGAGTTAGGAAAGCAAAATAAATTGGATGATTACAATCAGTAAAAAAAGTTTGCAGTTGTGACAAAGCAACACCGCCACATCACGGCAGGATAGCCGAAAGGAACGCACACTCGCTTTAAGCTGTCTTGCCTCGGTTTGAATCGAAACCCAGCTATAAACTGTCATCCCAGTGTTTCACAGGCAGGGCGATCCATCAATGTGTGCCGTCTCTCGGATGGGCATTAAACTGGGCGTCACATCTGCCGGAATTCCCGCCCCTCCGCCTCCCCATCGCCCCTTTCTGCTGTTTCTTTTGTTCTGTTGCATCATGATCCGTTCGGTAATCTCCGTCTTCCACAAGCTTCGACGTTGTTCACAAAAATGTATAATAAAACATGACAGATGCACATTTATTACCTCCACCACTGAGAGTGAAGGAGGTGATTTTTTTTTTTTTCACCCTTGTTTGTCTCTCTGTGTGCAGGATATCTCAAAAAGTTATGGACTGATCCGGATGAAATAGGGTGTGTGACAAGGAAGAACTGATTCGATTTTGGTGAAGATCTGACAATGATAATTTTTTAAGTGATACTTCACCATTGAGAAATAAACAAAATTATATATATATATATATATATATATATATATATATATATATATATATATATATATATATATATATATATATCACGATATCTCAAAAAATTCTGGACAGATTCAGACGAAACTTGGTGGACACTTTGGCTGTGTGACCACGACAAATTGATTCGATTTTGGTAAAGATCCGAATCTGGATTGGATAATTTTTTTAAGTGATTCTTCACCATTGAGAGATGAGGCTAAACTAATATATAGCACGATATCTCAAAAACTTGTGGACGGATTCAGATGAAACTTGGTGGACAGGTTGGGTGTGTGACCATGACAAATTGATTCTATTTGGTGAAGATCCAAATCCAGATCTGTATATGAGAATTATTTAATTTTCAAAGTGATTCTTCACCATTGAGAGATCGGGCCAATAACGATAAGTAGCATATTTCAAAAATGTATTGGGCCCAATATGTTCTCGTGGATCAGGCATTACGTGGTGGAGGTGTGCATGCTACCGAACGTGCCCGTCTCGTTTGTAATGCAATGCATGTTTACTGATGTTCACAAACTTTTCACATCTGCTATTTCATCACAGTTTACACATTGTTGTTTTTACCACTATTACTCTGACAGTCTAATTTCCAAACCTCGCATGCACACATGCACTACCTCTTGTGCATACTTAGATATTAAGAAGTAAAACACAAATTTTGTTTCTTGGACAACTGAGTCTCATTTCAAATCCCTTTTGAATGCTCTTCATAACACAAAGTAAAGCTTCCACGTCAAAATATTTATATTGTTGTTTGTAGGCAGTCTATGATAGGACAACAAATTCTCCCTTGTGGCATGATTACCACAACAAAATACAGTGCAAAAATTCACCATTTTAATACATGAAAGTTAAACAACGATGCCGTTCACATTTTCGCTTTGTTTGCTTATACAAGCAGTCCCCAGTTTGCGAACACAATGTTTTCTTGAAAATGTGTTTGTAAACTGGAACAATTAATCCCCTTTAAGGGGCTGTCACACCTTGACGTTTTAGCCATCGTATGGCAAGGTATCAAAATGTATGTAAAATGCTGGCGTACGCTGAACGATTGATGTTTTTTTAAAGTTTTGGGCGTATAATTACGTGTTGGACGTATGCGTAACATACACAGAACGTTTCAATCACATACAGATAACTTGTACCAACGAATGCTGAGCGTGTTGGCGGCGTTCACAACCTATGCCCAATGATAGTTTAACTTGTGCATAGCGCGGCAGCGTATCGCCGACGATCACGTGGCGTAGGTAAAGAAAACTCATCGAATGTTGTAATCTCAAGATGTTTATTTTGCTCTTGACGGTACATGCGATGAAGACATCATCTGAAACAACACACAAGACAGGTCTAACTAACAGATAATAACATACTTATTATCCTGACTCCGTACTGACTACTCATGACATACTAATAGATAATGACGTACATGAACTAATATAACTATCGATACACGTATGTCTACATCCCCCCAGGTTCATGGTTCCATGATCAGTTGATGGGAAGACGTCGTCGTTGTGGTCTACCCCCATCCTCCGGAGGTTGGATCGTTTCTTTGAGGTCTTGCTTGTTGTGGTCGCGGAGGCGCTTCAAGGTAGCAGGGATTTTGTCAGTCGGTGCTGTAACTCTGCAGGTTGTGGAGGGTGCGCTATGATCAGGAGACCCTATGGTGGGTTTGCCGAGGGGTCTAGTGATGGCCGGGGATGTATGGTCTCATGGTCCAGCGTGACTGGGTGGTCCTTATCTGCCCCAAATGATACATCAGAGCCCTGTGGATCAGGTCCATGAACTGGAGGTGTCATGGGGATCGATGGTTGGTTGCATCGAGGGGTAGACCTTGGGTAACTGATTGGTGATCAAGTTGGATGGAGGTGCACATTTGATTTCTGTGGATGCAGTTTGGAAGGTGTGAAGCGCCTGTTACGTGTCGTGAAGCGTCCTGATCCGTCAGCTTTGACCGCATACTTGTCATAGAGTCATGCCTCTACGACAATGCCGGTACGGTCCCATTTTTTGGGGGTGTTCCCTGTTTGGTTTTGGATGAAGCATCTATCGCTTACTGACAGTTGTGTGAGTCTCCTTGCGTGCTCATTCAGCACCTCAGAGGTTTTGGTAAACTGCGCATGGAGTGCGGACTCTTTGGAAGCCCAGGCCTCACGCCATGTGGAGCAGTTGGCGGGATTGGAGAACTTCACGAGACGGTTCGTAAATATAATTTGGGCCGGCGATATGTTGCAGTCTGGGCCCGGGGTATTCCGGAGTTGAAGGAGGGCACGAAGGAGCTTGTCGTTGTCGAGTGCTCCCGTAGGGCTGAGATTAGATCGTAGGAGCCTTTTGGCTGATTTGACAGCCACTTCAGCACGTCCGTTAGACTGTGCATGATAGGCGGATGATTTGCGATGATTCACCCCCCATAGAGAAAAGAACTTGCGTGTGGCGCTCGCAATGAATTCTGGGCCTCCATCACTAGATAGTTCTTCCGGCACTCCAAATGTCGAAAAGAATGATCTTAAACATGCCATTAGGCCACGCGCTCCCGCTTGAGAGGGTTCCAGTTGGTGTCAATAAGATTTCAGGCCTTTGTCATGGTGGATCGTGTCGTCCACACATCTTTCCTTCCTCTCGAAATCGGACAGAATGGCATCGAAGCGGCGATTGTAGCCGTCACCCGATGAGAGGAAACCTTGAGGGGCACGTGTGTACCTCCAACGCCAAAAGGAGGTTATGAACGTGGTTAGGTGTCTGTCCGACTCGCGGAGGAGAACACTATGGCAGCCATTCCAAGCGTCAGTTACTGTCTTCCAAGTGTCACCAGGGATGCGACGTGCCAACTGAAATGGGGAATCTGATGCAAATGTTTCCCTTTTGCAGAATTTGTTCAGCGGGGATAGGTCGACTATCCGTCTTGGGGTCCCATCATGCTTCCTTGTCACTACCATGCGATGGCACCAGGAGAATGGTTCTCCATAGGGAACTTTTTCAATCACACCTCGGGCCTCGTCACGAAGAAGGCCACTGTGAACCCGTTCCTGCCAGTGTAAGGGTACTGGTGCCACGGTGTGGCATGTCCGGGGTTTGGCCGATTCGTCTGTGTACTTCGATTGGGGGGGCCTGTCATGCATGGCAGAGGCTGGTGAGGACAAGTGTTAAATGTTGAGTTGGCATAGCGGTCCAGTAGCCACTCGCACATTCTATCATTGTTCTCTGCGGTGGGGAGGAATGGTAGTGATGTTGGGCGGGTGGGGATTGACGATCGTTGGGGGCAGTTACAGGACCTTTGATCGTTGTGCTGCGGATCGGTACATCCTGCGTTGAGGGACCTCACCTGACACACATCAATGTTGCATGACTGAGGCTTGCGGCAGGCGGTGCTTTCTCTGGAGCTCTGGGGCAGCTACCCAGAGTTGGGAAATTCCTATCTCGCATCAACAAATCAACCATTGTATCAAATGACAAATAAAACTGAAACAGAATCACTGACATATATCATCGAAATACAAGATATGGTTTCACCAACAGGTGATCGTCCTTTGAATAAGCCGGGAAATGCCCCGACGATATTAATAGGATTTTTGTTGTGGCCCGAATGTTCACACGCACAGGAAGAAGGTCACTTCTTGAGAATCCTTTCTTTTCAAAGTCACGGAGACCCCATTGGTTGGATTGGGCCCCAGTGTCTGCGACCCCGTTGATAGTGACTGTGTTTGTCGGGGATTGATCGGCTCCGCCAGGATGAGTTGGAAAGTAGCACGTGGATGGTTTGAGAACTTTGCTGTACGGCATTCGCTACGGCCGCTACTCGGCCTTTGTCCACTTTCAGGTACCGTCTCCGTCGTCGCACTCTCGCGCACAAACTCCCCCGTGCCACGAGGCTTACACACCTTGAGATGGCACTGGCACGCGGTTGCGTGTTTACGCATGCCAGCCGCCATCTCCCTCGCATACAGTGCTCTCACACATGCGGTCTCTCTCGCACATCGCCTTTCACTCACACACACCATACTGCTCACACAATGCGTGCTTTCGAGCACGCATTTCACCACACTCGTAACCACACACACCGGGACGACTACGCTGGGAATTCGCGCCACAACAAGGGGTTCCGGGGTCTTCATACCCCCCAAGCTTCGTGTGCACCCGTCCACAGCACGCGCCCCCTCTACCTCGCAAAGCTCGACCGGACCCACCTGGTCGAGATCCGCTTCAAGGGAGCATAGCGTCTCCCTCCGTTCCTGAAGGAGGCTATCCGGCTGCTTGCACCGGGTCACGACACATTCCCCGAGCTCCTCTTCATTGTCCCTCGCTAACTCCATGTGTGTGTGCTCGTTTTTCACCCCGTCTTTATCGTGCAGTCTCTCCTCTATTTTTTTTCGATCTCCCGCATCTCCATACATTTTATTTCTGTTGTCTCTGCGTGTATTAGTTTCTTCCTGGATCTTCGTCTCTGTTTCCTCCTTCCTTCTATTTGATTCAGTATCAACTCGGTCTATCTCCCGTGTATCTGGCAATACTTCTATTTCCTTCATCGTCTCTGTTATTTCCCTCGTCTCCATTTTTATTTGCGTCTCCTTTATCAGGGTTTCCCTAATTGTTCTTTCATCCGACGAGTGGTGTCAATAAAGTCCTGCACCACTAACATTACTCCTTGTGGTGCTGTCACACATCCCATCCGGTTGTGCTGTTCTACTTCCTGGCTCTTTTTGAGTCGTTCTTCCTCTCTGAGCTTTTTGAGTTATTCGTTCTCTTCCCTGAGTTTTCCATCTCTGTGGACTCAAATTTTCCTCTCCCCTCGAGCTGGTTAATTTCAAACTCGTATACTTTTTGTTTTCTATCCCACCGTCTCTCATGTTCTTCATTCTCCAATCTCATAGTTTCCTTCATTTTGTTGATCTCCCTTTCCTGTCTTATTCGTTCTTCTTTCATTACTCTTTGTTGCATCTCATTCTTTAATCTGGCCTTGGCTTCCAGCTGTTCGATCTGCACAGTGTGGTTCCTTAACGTTTCATTCTCTGCTGTCGTTCTTTCTTCCCTCAACATCCTCAGCTCGTTTTGTAATTCCCTCTCTCTGCTTTGGTGTTCCTGCAGCTCTGAAGCTTTTTTTTTTTCAATTCCTTTTTCATCTATTCTCTTGGCCATCTCCCTGATTCTCGCCCACCCGGTTTGAATCGGTGGTTGGGAGCCCACGCCCCATGTCCTGCCGTTCTCCGCGCTATTAATAGCAGCCTGCTCCGTGTTGTTGCATGGAGGTGCGATCGCGCCGCTATTGTGCGACTTCGAGTTCGTTTGTCGGCAAAGTTCGTGCTCTGTGTATGAGGGTGAGCTCCCCCAGAAAGAACCGTCCCGGGCCATGGATTCTACATTAAAACACATTTCTAATCCACCCTGCACCCGTTAGTCTTGAAAAGCCATCTTGTTTCTCGGAATCATTTTAAATGCTCGTAATTTGGGGAACACGGAGGGTCGCTTCACTCACCCCTGATCCGGTTCCGTGAATTTAGTTGGAGGCGGAATGGATTCGAATCCCACTTCTGACACCACTGTTACGAATTCGCGCCCGCCGGCGTGCGATCGGCCGCTTTCCACTCATAGCAACCGCGTCGCCCACCGGACGGACAATTCAGTCGTGACTTTCCGGAGCTAACACCGGAACCCTGTCACGGGTGGGTCTTCAACCTCACCACGGCCGTGCCAATTGTCTACCCGCGCAAGATAGGGTCACTCGCCGAACTCGATATACCTAAGTACCTGTGCGGGCAGTCGACCGGGCGACCGTACCTCGACGCAGGTTGGCTTGGGACACGAACCGCTTAAGCGGTCCGTTCCGTTCTACAGCGATAACCGAGCGGGTATTATTGCCGACCTCGCCGGATCCGATTCTATATAACGGGTATTTCAAAACCCAACTAATTATTCCACGAGGCAAGATGGCATTTTCAATAGGGGAAAGAGGACGCTACGAATGGGATACATTCAAACAAAGCACATTTATTATGCAACACGTAAGCAGGCAAATAGATACAACAGGCAAGCACGTATACAGGCAAATAGAAGCAAAAGCAATGAAAACCACTACGACCGAATATAATTAATAAATGTACAGTCACTTAGGCAGTTTTACTTGACAGACGGCGCCACAACAACATTCATTCAAAAACCCTCACAGACAAGGGGGTCAGGCTGGACCACTTGGGTCTTTATGACACGGGACCTGGGAGACCGAATGGGTCCCGCGAGACCGTAGCAGGTTACCTGCACCCTCGAGGTGCCTCGATGGTCGGCGAGCTCTCTCTGGCACTATCCTCCACGGACGCGCAGGTTCATGCCCCACAGCCCGCAGAGCTGCGCCTGTCCGCGTCTCCGGTACATCGCCCGGACTCTCCACCGACCCACGCCTCTGGTGTGCGGGTCGCTCCACAGACCCAGAGACCAAGAGAAGGGCGCAAAACGAAGAGGGGAGACCAGACCAGGAGAAGAGCACCAACGAAGAGAGGGAGCCCAAGGCGGCTGTCTGCCTTATATAGCTTGGGGCTCCACCCTTCGTCCCTCCCCGTTTTCGGCTCCGTCTCCCTTCGAGAAGCTTCTCGAAAAGGGGCGTTTCTCAACTCCCAGCATCTCACCCCTCGTATCCACCAATCGTGAGCGAGCCGCCGCGCCCTTCTCGTCACATCAGCCTCGGAGAAAAAAGGCCGGAAGAACCCACACTCACCATTGGAGGTTTCTTTTCCTCGTTCTTTTACGCCCGTGTTCTCGGACCTCTTTTGACCGCTGAAAGGGTCGTAGCGTGGTCTGTGGAGGATGGCGTTTGCAAACTGGCGTAGTGGCGAAGATGGTTAAATGGTGGTGGTGTTGTGGCGATCGTAGCATGGTTGGCGTGGCGTAGTTGGGGGTGGTTGTGTTGGCGTCGTGGTTTGTTGTAATGGTGGGCGAGATATGTCGGTTCAAAATAACGAAAGAGAAAGAAAAACACAATCTCAAAGGGTCACAGCCCGATGAACACAAAGAAAATCCCTCTAAACAACGGTGGGGAAACCTATCTGCGAATTTCCACAGCCGTAACAATATAAATATATATATATATATATATATATATATATATATATATATATATATATATATATATATTCATACACTTTGAAAAAGGTATAATAATATAATGTACAGTCAATACAAATGTATTTCAAAGTAACAAGAAACTTTTTTATTTGTTGAATTGTATGTGTATATTGCTAAGTGCATAATTGAAAAAAAGCTTTTTATACGATGTTCATGTCAAGAGGAATCTTACTGTCTCTGAGGTCCTTTATTGCCTGAACAATGCAGTAATACAAATATCTAAATCATCCTGTCTTGCCACGGAACTGCGCCAGCTGGGGAGTTAACCCAGTGCTTGAGGAGATTCCTCTGTTTATTTCCGTCCTTGGAGGCAGTGTTGGGGCCAGTCGCTGTCTGTGTATCCTCCAAGTGATGTCCCTCTCGCCATGCTCCTGGAACAAGGTCGCTGTTCTCATTCTCTGCCCGGTCAAGCTGCTGGTTCTGTTGTCCTGGGTCCCTGGAATTTGAATTTGATTTTATTTACTTATAAAGCGCACCGAAAATAAAAACATATATTCTAATGCGCTGTACAATAAAAAGTAATATAATGATGCATATAACATTTAAGGTAAATCATATAATGTTTATAAGCATAGGCTAAAAGTTAAATTGCATTGTATACTGTATAATATATGCTATGTAAACATGAATTACCTGGTCCTCGTGAGGTTGTGCAGGATCAAGCGTGCTTTGACAGTGGAGGGTGATTCTGCATGGTACTGAGCAGAACCTGGAATCTGTTAGCCAAGATGCCGAATGCATTTTCTACGACCCTCCTTGCTCGGCTTAGCCTGCAGTTGAAGATGCGTTGTTCATTGGTCAGACCCCAGAGGCTGTATGGCTTCATCATGGTTGGTCATAAGGCAAAGGCATCGTCACCGATAAAGAAGTAAGGCACATCCTGGTTGTCGTTGGGAAGAGACTCAGGGTCAGGGAAACCAAGGGTACCGTCTTCAGCTCAGTCATTGTATATCTGCGCATCTGATGCTGATCCAGTACCGCCGGCATCTGCCCAAATGAATTTGTAGTCAGCATCCACAAGCGCCATCAGAACAATGGAGTAGAATCCTTTGTAGTTGAAGTATTAGGACCCATTCTTTGGAGGACAGCGGCAGACCACGTGCTTCCCGTCAAGTGCCCCACATGTATGGGGAAAGTTCCATCGTTGGAAGAACTTGTCAGCTATGGCGCGCCAACCATCAGGAGTACTTGGGCAAACCAGCACCTCATCCACGTATTCGTCAATAATGGCTTGACAGACTTTTCTGAACACTTGGGACTGGGTGTTGTGAGGGACCCTCCATCCGAACTTCATCGAGGCATACTTGTTTCCAGAGGCAAGGTGACGCAAAGTCAGTGCCAGCTTCATGCCAGGCTCAAGTGAATCCCTGAAGAAGGTGTACTGCTTGGTTATCCTTGGACCCACTCTGGCTAGAAGCTCGTCGAACATCGCTGGGGGCAAACGCAGGAAGTTGATGAAAGATGCATGGTCCTCGTTACGGAGTTTCACCATGAGCTGGTCAAACATGCCAAACTGCCGTCACCTCCCGATCCATGGTCTCACCCAGTTCCTTCTCCTCCGTTCACCTCTTCTTCTCCTGGCTCTATTGGCACGCAATTGGTACAGTGTCAAATTGATGAGGTCATGTTGATGTTGGAGGACAGCTTGTAGATATTCTCGTCTCAGCCTTGCCGGTTCCTCCATCTCTCAGATGACATGAACATCTGCTCACCATGGAGTCTGGAACACTGACGGGTTCCTCCTGTGAACCCCACTTTTATATCCCAATTCCCCTAAACGCTGTCAATATGCCATTATACGGTAGCTGTAAGTTAGAAACGTGTTCAGTAAGTTCTGTGGTCATCCGGAAGACGTCAAATATGTCTACATACTTCAATATACGTTGGAGATACGTTACACATAGGTTAGAAATAAGTTTCGGGAACGCAAGACATTACCTCGACGTATTTCGGCTTATGAGTAACTTAAAGTAACATGTGTCAACGATCGCATAACGTGCTTACAACTTATGGCCAGCGTATGCGGAACGTGTAAGTCATACGCTGGCATTTTTTGTGCATGCCCAAAATTTGTTGACGAGCTCGGCCGAGTACGGCATATGCCAGCGTGCTTCAGCGTGCTCTTAACATATACAAAACTTTCCCATATCGTATTCGACGTGTGCCAGCGTATTCGCCAAATTTTTCATACGTTGCATACGCTGGCTAAAACGTCAAGGTATGACAGCGGCTTGAAGATGAGGGTTAGGACAGTTGTAAGGCAGGGGTGTTTCAGTTGGAGAGTGGTTAATGTGTGGAATGGTCTCCCTGGAATTGTAGTGGCAGCAGAGAGGGTGGATAGGTTTAAATGGGATTTGGATAGGCCCCTACATGTAATGAATAGGGATATTTGCTTGTGTTGATGGATAACGATACAGAGGCTCGTTCGCCCAGGCATGATGGGGTGACGTGCGTGTGCGCACCTTTCCCTCTGGCTTCCTTGGCAAGAAGTACATATTACTTTAAAAGTAAAACTTTGGAAGTAAAATTTCCAAGCACATATTGCTGTTGTGTGCACACGATGTTCACTTTCTAGAAATGCTGATGTAGAATGAGCAAAGTGAAATCCACCATACTTTTGGAAGATGTTTGCTTCTGCTCACACAGTTACTTGGACTTGTCAAACAAGTTTTGCATTGAAATACCACTTTTTGCACAGACTCATCTTGATTTCCAAGTAAATGTTGCCTTTGGTGGAAGCTCCATGACATTTTCACCAAAGTTTCATCTTCGGCATAGGATGTGAAGTGCCACAAAAAATTGCACCAGGCATATCTTCTGGTGATGACTTGCAATTGGTAACAGCGGCTTTGAATATATCGATCTCTTTGGATGCCATTTTTTAACCCCAGACTTCAA
>NC_140968.1:38825486-38832696 GCF_056783735.1 Eptatretus burgeri
CTCTCTCTCTCTCTGTCTCCCTCTCTCTCTCTCTCTCTCTCTCTCTCTCTCTCCTCTCTCTCTCTCTCTCTCTCTGCCCGTGTCTCCCTCTCTCTCTCTCTCTCTCTGCCCGTGTCTCCCTCTCTCTCTCTCTCTCTCTGCCCGTGTCTCCCTCCCTCTCTCTCTCTCTCTCTGCCCGTGTCTCCCTCTCTCTCTCTCTCTCTCTCTCTCTCCCTCCCTCTCTCTCTCTCTCTCTGCCCGTGTCTCCCTCCCTCTCTCTCTCTCTGCCCGTGTCTCCCTCCCTCTCTCTCTCTCTCTGCCCGTGTCTCCCTCTCTCTCTCTCTCTCTCTCTGCCCGTGTCTCCCTCCCTCTCTCTCTCTCTCTCTCTCTGCCCGTGTCTCCCTCCCTCTCTCTCTCTCTCTCTCTGCCCGTGTCTCCCTCTCTCTCTCCCTCTCTCTCTCTCTCTGCCCGTGTCTCCCTCTCTCTCTCTCTCTCTCTCTCTCTCTCTCTCTCTCTCTCTCTCTGCCCGTGTCTCCCTCTCTCTCTCTCTCTCTCTCTCTCTCTGCCCGTGTCTCCCCTCTCTCTCCCTCTCTCTCTCTCTCTGCCCGTGTCTCCCTCCCTCTCTCTCTCTCTCTCTGCCCGTGTCTCCCTCTCTCTCTCTCTCTCTCTCTCCCTCTCTCTCTCTCTCTCTGCCCGTGTCTCCCTCTCTCTCTCTCTCTCTCTCTCTCTCTCTCTCTCTCTCTCTCTCTCTGCCCGTGTCTCCCTCTCTCTCTCTCTCTCTCTCTCCGTGTCTCCCTCTCTCTCTCTCTCTCTCTCTGTCTCCTCTCTCTCTCTCTCTCTGCCCGTGTCTCCCTCTCTCTCTCTCTCTCTCTGCCCGTGTCTCCCTCTCTCTCTCTCTCTCTCTCTGCCCGTGTCTCCCTCCCTCTCTCTCTCTCTCTCTGCCCGTGTCTCCCTCTCTCTCTCTCTCTCTCTCTCTGCCCGTGTCTCCCTCTCTCTCTCTCTCTCTCTGCCCGTGTCTCCCTCTCTCTCTCTCTGCCCGTTTCTCCCTCTCTCTCTCTCTGCCTGTGTCTCCCTCTCTCTCTCTCTCTCTCTCTGCCCGTGTCTCTCTCTCCCTCTGCCCGTGTCTCTCTCTCTCTCTGCCCGTGTCTCTCTCTCTGTCCGTGTCTCTCTCTCTCTCTCTGTCTCTCTCTGCCCGTGTCTCCCTCTCTCTCTATCTGCCCGTGTCTCCCTCTCTCTCTCTCTCTGCCCGTGTCTCCCTCTCTCTCTCTCTCTGCCCGTGTCTCCCTCTCTCTCTCTCTCTGCCTGTGTCTCCCTCTCTCTCTCTCTGCCCGTTTCTCCCTCTCTCTCTCTCTCTCTGCCCGTGTCTCCCTCTCTCTCTCTCTCTCTCTCTCTCTCTCTCTCTCTCTCTCTCTGCCCGTGTCTCCCTCTCTCTCTCTCTCTCTCTGCCCGTGTGTCTCCCTCTCTCTCTCTCTCTGCCCGTGTCTCCCTCTCTCTCTCTCTCTGCCCGTGTCTCCCTCTCTCTCTCTCTGCCCGTTTCTCCCTCTCTCTCTCTCTGCCCGTGTCTCCCTCTCTCTCTCTCTGCCCGTGTCTCCCTCTCTCTCTCTCTCTGCCCGTGTCTCCTCTCTCTCTCTCTGCCCGTGTCTCCTCTCTCTCTCTCTCTCTCTCTGCCCGTGTCTCTCTCTCTCTCTCTCTCTGCCCGTGTCTCCCTCTCTCTCTCTCTCTCTCTGCCCGTGTCTCCCTCTCTCTCTCTCTGCCCGTGTCTCCCTCTCTCTCTCTCTCTCTGCCCGTGTCTCCCTCTCTCTCTCTCTCTGCCCGTGTCTCCCTCTCTCTCTCTCTGTGTGTCTCTCTCTCTCTCTCTCTCTCTGCCCGTGTCTCCCTCTCTCTCTCTCTCTCTCTCTCTCTCTCTCTCTCTCTGCCCGTGTCTCCCTCTCTCTCTCTCTCTCTCTGCCCGTGTCTCTCTCTCTCTCTCTCTCTCTCTGCCCGTGTCTCCCTCTCTCTCCCTCTCTGTCTCTCTCTGTCTCTCCCTCTCTCTCTCTGCCCCTCTCTCTCACTCTCTCTGCCCGTGTCTCACTCTCTCTCTCTCTCTGCCCGTGTCTCCTCTCTCTCTCTCTCTCTCTCTCTGCCCGTGTCTCTCTCTCTCTCTCTCTCTCTCTGCCCGTGTCTCTCTCTCTCTCTCTCTCTCTGCCCGTGTCTCCCTCTCTCTCTCTCTCTCTCTGCCCGTGTCTCCCTCTCTCTCTCTCTCTCTCTCTGCCCGTGTCTCCCTCTCTCTCTCTCTCTCTCTCTCTCTCTCTCTCTCTGCCCGTGTCTCCTCTCTCTCTCTCTCTCTGCCCGTGTCTCTCTCTCTCTCTCTCTGCCCGTGTCTCTCTCTCTCTCTCTCTCTCTCTCTGCCCGTGTCTCCCTCTCTCTCTCTCTCTCTCTGCCCGTGTCTCCCTCTCTCTCTCTCTCTCTCTCTCTCCCTCTCTCTCTCTCTCTCTCTCTCTCTCTCTCTCTCTCTCTCTCTCTCTCTCTCTCTCTCTCTCTCTCTCTCTCTCTCTCTCTGCCCGTGTCTCCCTCTCTCTCTCTCTCTCTCTCTGCCCGTGTCTCCCTCTCTCTCTCTCTCTCTCTCTCTCTCTCTCTCTCTCTCTCTCTCTGCCCGTGTCTCCCTCCCTCTCTCTCTCTCTCTCTGCCCGTGTCTCCCTCCCTCTCTCTCTCTCTCTGCCCGTGTCTCCCTCTCTCTCTCTCTCTCTCTCTCTCTCTCTCTCTCTCTCTCTCTCTCTCTCTCTCTCTCTCTCTCTCTCTCTCTCTCTCTCTCTCTCTCTCTCTCTCTCTGCCCGTGTCTCCCTCTCTCTCTCTCTCTCTCTCTCTCTCTCTGCCCGTGTCTCCTCTCTCTCTCCCTCTCTCTCTCTCTCTGCCCGTGTCTCCCTCTCTCTCTCTCTCTCTCTCTCTGCCCGTGTCTCCCTCTCTCTCTCTCTCTCTCTCTGCCTCTCTCTCCCCCCCTCTCTCTCTCTCTCTCTCTCTCTCTCTCTCTCTCTCTCTCTCTCTCTCTCTCTGCCCGTGTCTCTCTCTCTCTCTCTCTCTCTCTCTCTCTCTCTCTCTCTCTCTCTCTCTCTCTCTCTCTCCCTCTCTCTCTCTCTCTCCCCGTGTCTCCGTGTCTCTCTCTCTCTCCCCGTGTCTCCCTCCCTCTCTCTCTCTCTCTGCCCGTGTCTCCCTCCCTCTCTCTCTCTCTCTGCCCGTGTCTCCCTCCCTCTCTCTCTCTCTCTCTCTCTCTCTCTCTAACTGTCTCCTCCCTCTCTCTCTCTCTCTGCCCGTGTCTCCCTCTCTCTCTCTCTCTCTCTCTCTCTCTCTCTCTCTCTCTCTCTCTCTCTCTCTCTCTGCCCGTGTCTCCCTCTCTCTCTCTCTCTCTCTCTCTCTCTCTCTCTCTGCCCGTGTCTCCCTCTCTCTCTCTCTCTCTCTCTCTCTCTCTCTCTCTCTCTCTCTCTCTCTGCCCGTGTCTCCCTCTCTCTCTCTCTCGCTCTCTTTCTGCCTCTCTCTCTCTCTGCCCGTGTCTCCCTCTCTCTCTCTCTGCCCGTGTCTCCCCCTCTCTCTCTCTGCCCGTGTCTCCCTCTCTCTCTCTCTGCCCGTGTCTCCCTCTCTCTCTCTCTGCCCGTGTCTCCCTCTCTCTCTCTCTGCCCGTGTCTCCCTCTCTCTCTCTCTGCCCGTGTCTCCCTCTCTCTCTCTCTGCCCGTGTCTCCCTCTCTCTCTCTCTGCCCGTGTCTCCCTCTCTCTCTCTCTCTGCCCGTGTCTCCCTCTCTCTCTCTCTCTGCCCGTGTCTCCGTCTCTCCCCCTCTCTCTCTGCCCGTTCCTCCGTCTCCCCCTCTCTCTCTGCCCGTGCCTCCCCCTCTCTCTCTCTGCCCGTGTCTCCCTCTCTCTCTCTCTCTCTCTGCCCGTGTCTCCCTCTCTCTCTCTCTCTGCCCGTGCCTCCCCCTCTGCCCGTGCCTCCCCCTCTGCCCGTGCCTCCCCTCTCTCTCTCTGCCCGTGTCTCTCTCTCTCTCTCTGCCCGTGCCTCCCCTCTCTCTCTCTCTGCCCGTGCCTCCCTCTCTCTCTCTCTGCCCGTGCCTCCCCCTCTGCCCGTGCCTCCCCCTCTGCCCGTGCCTCCCCCTCTGCCCGTGCCTCCCCCTCTGCCCGTGCCTCCCCCCTCTGCCCGTGCCTCCCCCTCTGCCCGTGCCTCCCCCTCTGCCCGTGCCTCCCCCTCTGCCCCGTGCCTCCCCCTCTGCCCGTGCCTCTCCCCCTCTGCCCCGTGCCTCCCCCTCTGCCCGTGCCTCCCCCTCTGCCCGTGCCTCCCCCTCTGCCCGTGCCTCCCCCTCTGCCCGTGCCTCCCCCTCTGCCCGTGCCTCCCCCTCTTCCCCGTGCCTCCCCCTCTTCCCCGTGCCTCCCTCCCTCTCTGCCCGTCCCTCCCCCTCTGCCCCGTGCCTCCCCCTCTGCCCGTGCCTCCCCCTCTTCCCGTGCCTCCCCCTCTGCCCCGTGCCTCCCCCTCTGCCCCGTGCCTCCCCCTCTGCCCGTGCCTCCCCCTCTGCCCGTGCCTCCCCCTCTGCCCGTGCCTCCCCCCTCTGCCCGTGCCTCCCCCTCTGCCCGTGCCTCCCCCTCTGCCCGTGCCTCCCCCTCTGCCCGTGCCTCCCCCTCTGCCCCGTGCCTCCCCCTCTGCCCCGTGCCTCCCCCTCTGCCCCGTGCCTCCCCCTCTGCCCCGTGCCTCCCCCTCTGCCCGTGCCTCCCCCTCTGCCCGTGCCTCCCCCTCTGCCCGTGCCTCCCCCTCTGCCCCGTGCCTCCCCCTCTTCCCCGTGCCTCCCCCTCTTCCCCGTGCCTCCCCCTCTTCCCCGTGCCTCCCCCTCTTCCCCGTGCCTCCCCCTCTGCCCCGTCCCTCCCCCTCTGCCCCGTGCCTCCCCCTCTGCCCGTGCCTCCCCCTCTGCCCCGTGCCTCCCCCTCTGCCCGTGCCTCCCCCTCTGCCCCGTGCCTCCCCCTCTGCCCCGTGCCTCCCCCTCTGCCCCGTGCCTCCCCCTCTGCCCGTGCCTCCCCCTCTGCCCCGTGCCTCCCCCTCTGCCCCGTGCCTCCCCCCTCTGCCCCGTGCCTCCCCCTCTGCCCCGTGCCTCCCCCTCTGCCCGTGCCTCCCCCTCTGCCCGTGCCTCCCCCTCTGCCCCGTGCCTCCCCCTCTGCCCCGTGCCTCCCCCTCTGCCCCGTGCCTCCCCCTCTGCCCGTGCCTCCCCCTCTGCCCGTGCCTCCCCCTCTGCCCGTGCCTCCCCCTCTGGCCCCGTGCCTCCCCCTCTGGCCCCGTGCCTCCCCCTCTGGCCCCGTGCCTCCCCCTCTGGCCCCGTGCCTCCCCCTCTGGCCCCGTGCCTCCCCCTCTGGCCCCGTGCCTCCCCCTCTGGCCCCGTGCCTCCCCCTCTGGCCCCGTGCCTCCCCCCTCTGGCCCCGTGCCTCCCCCTCTGGCCCCGTGCCTCCCCCTCTGGCCCCGTGCCTCCCCCTCTGGCCCCGTGCCTCCCCCTCTGGCCCCGTGCCTCCCCCTCTGGCCCCGTGCCTCCCCCTCTGGCCCCGTGCCTCCCCCTCTGGCCCCGTGCCTCCCCCTCTGGCCCCGTGCCTCCCCCTCTGGCCCCGTGCCTCCCCCTCTGGCCCCGTGCCTCCCCCTCTGGCCCCGTGCCTCCCCCTCTGGCCCCGTGCCTCCCCCTCTGGCCCCGTGCCTCCCCCTCTGGCCCCGTGCCTCCCCCTCTGGCCCCGTGCCTCCCCCTCTGGCCCCGTGCCTCCCCCTCTGGCCCCGTGCCTCCCCCTCTGGCCCCGTGCCTCCCCCTCTGGCCCCGTGCCTCCCCCTCTGGCCCCGTGCCTCCCCCTCTGGCCCCGTGCCTCCCCCTCTGGCCCCGTGCCTCCCCCTCTGGCCCCGTGCCTCCCCCTCTGGCCCCGTGCCTCCCCCTCTCGCCCCGTGCCTCCCCCTCTCGCCCGTGCCTCCCCCTCTCGCCCCGTGCCTCCCCCTCTCGCCCCGTGCCTCCCCCTCTCGCCCCGTGCCTCCCCCTCTCGCCCCGTGCCTCCCCCTCTCGCCCCGTGCCTCCCCCTCTCGCCCCGTGCCTCCCCCTCTCGCCCCGTGCCTCCCCCTCTCGCCCCGTGCCTCCCCCTCTCGCCCCGTGCCTCCCCCTCTCGCCCCGTGCCTCCCCCTCTCGCCCCGTGCCTCCCCCTCTCGCCCCGTGCCTCCCCCTCTCGCCCCGTGCCTCCCCCTCTCGCCCCGTGCCTCCCCCTCTCGCCCCGTGCCTCCCCTCTCGCCCCGTGCCTCCCCCTCTCGCCCCGTGCCTCCCCCTCTCGCCCCGTGCCTCCCCCTCTCGCCCCGTGCCTCCCCCTCTCGCCCCGTGCCTCCCCCTCTCGCCCCGTGCCTCCCCCTCTCGCCCCGTGCCTCCCCCTCTCGCCCCGTGCCTCCCCCTCTCGCCCCGTGCCTCCCCCTCTCGCCCCGTGCCTCCCCCTCTCGCCCCGTGCCTCCCCCTCTCGCCCCGTGCCTCCCCCTCTCGCCCCGTGCCTCCCCCTCTCGCCCGTGCCTCCCCCTCTCGCCCCGTGCCTCCCCCTCTCGCCCCGTGCCTCGCCCCTCTCGCCCCGTGCCTCCCCCTCTCGCCCGTGCCTCGCCCCTCTCGCCCCGTGCCTCGCCCCTCTCGCCCCGTGCCTCGCCCCTCTCGCCCCGTGCCTCGCCCCTCTCGCCCCGTGCCTCGCCCCTCTCGCCCCGTGCCTCGCCCCTCTCGCCCCGTGCCTCGCCCCTCTCGCCCCGTGCCTCGCCCCTCTCGCCCCGTGCCCCCCCTCTCGCCCCGTGCCTCCCCTCTCGCCCGTGCCTCGCCCCTCTCGCCCCGTGCCCGCCCCTCTCGCCCCTCTCGCCCCTCTCGCCCCTCTCGCCCGTCTCGCCCGTGCCCGCCCGTCTCGCCCCTCTCGCCCCTCTCGCCCCTCTCGCCCCTCTCGCCCGTCTCGCCCCTCTCGCCCCTCTCGCCCGTCTCGCCCGTCTCGCCCGTCTCGCCCGTCTCGCCCCTCTCGCCCGTCTCGCCCGTCTCGCCCCTCTCGCCCCTCTCGCCCCTCTCGCCCCTCTCGCCCCTCTCGCCCCTCTCGCCCCTCTCGCCCCTCTCGCCCCTCTCGCCCCTCTCGCCCGTCTCGCGCGTCTCGCCCGTCTCGCCCGTCTCGCCCGTCTCGCCCCTCTCGCCCCTCTCGCCCCTCTCGCCCGTCTCGCCCGTCTCGCCCCTCTCGCCCCTCTCGCCCCTCTCGC
>NC_140968.1:38843196-38863196 GCF_056783735.1 Eptatretus burgeri
CATCCATCCATCCATCCATCCAAGATGAAGAACCTTGCTAACACACACCGTTTAATTTGAAGGAATTCTGAAGGGTAATCCTAATGGGTTCAAAAGGGCAATTCAAAAGGGTTCCAAAGGGCAATTCAAAAGGGTTCCAAAGGGCAATTCAAAAGGGTTCCAAAGGGCAATTCAAAAGGGTTCCAAAGGGCAATTCAAAAGGGTTCCAAAGGGCAATTCAAAAGGGTTCCAAAGGGCAATTCAAAAGGGTTCCAAAGGGCAATTCAAAAGGGTTCCAAAGGGCAATTCAAAAGGGTTCCAAAGGGCAATTCAAAAGGGTTCCAAAGGGCAATTCAAAAGGGTTCCAAAGGGCAATTCAAAAGGGTTCCAAAGGGCAATTCAAAAGGGTTCCAAAGGGCATTCAAAAGGGTTCCAAAGGGCAATTCAAAAGGGTTCCAAAGGGCAATTCAAAAGGGTTCCAAAGGGCAATTCAAAAGGGTTCCAAAGGGCAATTCAAAAGGGTTCCAAAGGGCAATTCAAAAGGGTTCCAAAGGGCAATTCAAAAGGGTTCCAAAGGGCAATTCAAAAGGGTTCCAAAGGGCAATTCAAAAGGGTTCCAAAGGGCAATTCAAAAGGGTTCCAAAGGGCAATTCAAAAGGGTTCCAAAGGGCAATTCAAAAGGGTTCCAAAGGGCAATTCAAAAGGGTTCCAAAGGGCAATTCAAAAGGGTTCCAAAGGGCAATTCAAAAGGGTTCCAAAGGGCAATTCAAAAGGGTTCCAAAGGGCAATTCAAAAGGGTTCCAAAGGGCAATTCAAAAGGGTTCCAAAGGGCAATTCAAAAGGGTTCCAAAGGGCAATTCAAAAGGGTTCCAAAGGGCAATTCAAAAGGGTTCCAAAGGGCAATTCAAAAGGGTTCCAAAGGGCAATTCAAAAGGGTTCCAAAGGGCAATTCAAAAGGGTTCCAAAGGGCAATTCAAAAGGGTTCCAAAGGGCAATTCAAAAGGGTTCCAAAGGGCAATTCAAAAGGGTTCCAAAGGGAAATTCAAATGAGTTCTAAAGGGTAATTACAAAGGGTTCTAAAGGGTAATTACAAAGAAGGGGTTGTAAAGGGTAATGCTAAAGGAGTTCTGAAGGGTAATTCTAAATAAGGGGTTCCAAAGAGTAATTCATCTACTGTCGTGATATGCCCATTATCCATCAATGTCCTTATGAGTCAAGTAAAACTGCTGTACACTAATGTATCATCTGCTGATTGCTTTATCTAATGTATCAGCATCACTTTTAATGATGTTCTTATCCTGCATGTGGATACATGCACAATCCTTCAATCAGAGAATTTAAAAAATAATAATGGAACTCTTCAATGTTGCGACGTCACCAGATAAGCCTCCCTCAGATTATAATATTGTTGTGGTTACCAGATTCGCAAACCACCATTCAGGTCCCTTAGGTGAGGTATCTCGGTAAGTGCATGTGTAGTTAGGCCCAAACCCGTTGTCTAGTGGGAATACATGTCATTTATACGTGCTGCGACTCTTTAGGATAGCCGTTTTTCTTTTACTCTCTTTATTTTGGACCAACCGCCATGATTACCATCACAACCACAACATCAACCACCAACCACAACGCCGCTTCACCACAACCGCCACGACCTTCCCGTCACACCTCGCAACCGTAGCATCGCCACCGTTCTTGCCCCGCTGTGGGTACCGGTGTTGGACTCATGCAGAACGCGCGTCGAACAGCGTGTACAAAATCACGGATTTTGTGCTTCAAAAACGGATCAAAAACGACACACGCCCACTTTTTGCCGTCCAATCGGTGAGCGAGGGGGGAATTGGCCCCGCCCCCAGGGCGATCGATATATGCAAATTTGTGGATCAAAAAGCCTTCACGCCCACTTTTTCTCGGGCCAATGGGGAGCGAGGTGAAAGGTCAAAGGGAGGGGGTCAAAGGCGAAGTGACGGGGGGATAAAAGGACGGTGTTCGTCAGTCAGAGGAGAGTCGCAAACGAGAACGAGAAGGAGTCGGAACAAAGGAGAACGAAAAAGAGAACGGGAACGAGAAAGAGTCGCAAACGAGAACGAGAAGGAGTCGAGAACGAGAAGGAGTCGGAACGGAGGGGACGAGTGTGGAAGACTGGAGCCCGAAGCCGGCAGTGGCTGGAGAAGCTGAAGAGAGTCGGACGAGGGGGTGCTCGCGTCGGTGCCAGGAGCTGCATGCCCGAGGGAGGCTGGCAGCGCGACCTGGCCGAGGTGGAGACGCACACCAGGGATAATAAAGATCCTCTATACCCCGAGCATCAGCAACCCCCTCCTGTTTCCCCCCGCGCTGAGATAGTGCGACCAAGGGGGCCCCGTTCCCACCCCCTGCCAGAGACCGTCCACGAGGCCCGCGGGTTGCGGGGCCATCGCCGCTCCGCGTCTCATCACCAGACGGGTAGGCCCGACCCGGTCTCGGCCTCAGGCCTGCCTCATTCTTGGGGGATTTCTTTTCCTTGGTTTTGGGTATGTGTTGTCGGCGCCGTCTGTGAAGTAGAATTGTATAAGTGTTGCCGTGTGCTCGGTAGTCGGTATTAGCTCTGCACTGTGTTTTCACTTTTATGTTTGCTTTTTGTGTAAATGGAATTGTGTTTTCTTTTTTTTGTGTGCATTTGGTGGAATTGTATTTGTGTGCTTCCCGTGTGCCGCGAATAAATGTGCTTTATTGTTGAACTGTTCTCCCGCTTCGCTTCGTCTTTTCCTCCATTGAACCCCCATCTTGCTTCACGTAAAGGGTTGGTAGTGGGCTGAATACGCCCGATAATTAATCGAACCGTCGAGGTCGACGATAACACCGCTCGGTTATTCTGATAGTACGGAACGGGTCGCTTAAGTGGCCCGTGTCCGAAGTCGACCTGCGGCGAGGTGTGATCGCCCGGTCTACCCTCCGCGTGGGTACTTAGGTAGGTCGAATTCGGCGAGCAACCCTATCCTACGCGGGGGCTGATTGGCTCGATCGCGGTGAGACCGAAAGGTCCACCCGTGACTGGTTCCCGGCGTTAGTCCGAGAGGGTCACGACTGGATTGTCCGTCCGGTGGGCGACGTGCCGCGATTCGAGTTACGTGGCCGTTCGCACGCCGGCGGGCGCGAATACCGCAACACTGGTGTCAGGAGTGGGATACAAATTCATCGCCCTCCTCGCGGCACTGGTATTGGAGAGCGGGACAACAGGCTCTCCTGTCTCCAGCGAAATTCACGGGAATCGGTCCAGGGGTGAGAGAAGCGACCCCCGATTCCCTCCAAATTACGAGCGAGCAAATTAACCCTTCACGAGAAGCAAGATGGCGTCTCAAGGCGAGCGGGAGCCGGGGGTATTAGAAATGTATATGTGTAGTAATGTAGAATCCATGGTCCAGGATGGAATCCCCGAGCAGGAAATGTTGATTGTGCAGGAACACGGACTCGCCCAACTGAACCCAGAACCTGAGGTGGGTGCGGCAGCGGCCGCGGTGTATGACACCTTCCCCCCCCCTCTCCACCAAAACCCTTCCCCGACCCCTGCCGAAACGGCTCACCCAAGCGCACCCGACATGACCCAGCTATACACCATGCTGGCAAAAATGTATGCGGAAACGACAGCGAAGATGATTGCGAACATGAACAAGCAAATGGACGAAGTAAAAACGAAGATGGAAGCGAATATGAAAAACGAAATGAAAGGCATGAACGAACAAATGAACGAAAAGATGGATACAAATACAAATGAAGTGAAAACGACGATGGATGCGAATACACAACAAATAAACGAAAAGATGGATACAAAAATGAACGGAATGGAAACAAACATGAAGGAGGAAATGAAAGAGCTACGGGGTGAGACGCAGAACATGGGCCGAAGCCTGCAGGCGGGCATGAAGGCCGTGACCGGGGAGATAAAAATGGCGACTCCACGTGTGGGAGCAAACGAGCTGGGTGGGGGTGCAACGGCTGACAGGCCCGCGGTGGAGGCGGGTGAAAAAATAATTCGTGGAACGTGTTGGGCGAGGGTCGTGACAGAGGAATCGACGGTGACCAAGAGGGAAAAATTAAATGGGGAGACCAAAACGTGTGAGACGAGACACGAGATGACGACAACGGAAATAATAGTTGAGACAAGGGAGGTAAAGGGTGAAGAGTTGGCAGAGACACGGGAGATAGAAAAAGTAGAGGAAAGACTACACGAGGAAGACGGGGTAAGTAACGCACACACACACACGGAGGTAGTGGAGGATAATGGGGGTGAGCTCGCGGAGCGTGTGGGGACCCGGTGCGAGCAGCTGGATGACCTCCTCCAGGAACAAGGGGAGGGAGTATGCCCCCTTGAGGCGAGTCACGACCAGGTGAGTTCGGTCGTGCTTTGCGAGGTTGAGGGGACGGGTGCTGTGGACGGGTGCACGGAGAGCTTGGGGGGTGTAGAGGCCCCGGAGACCCTTGTGGGGACACAAATCCCCAGTGTGGTTGTCCCTGTGTGTGTGGTGCAAGGTGTGAGTGCGTCCCCGTGTGTGGAAGCGACCCCGTGTGTGAGTGGTGTGGTGGCGATGGTGCCAGAGTGCGTGCTTCCCAGCACGCCGGGTGTGGATGGGGCACCGTGTGTGAGTGAGGCCGTGTGTGTGAGTGAAACGGCCAGTATGAGTGAGGCACCACGTGTGAGTGGTGTGGTGGCGATGGTGCCAGAGTGCGTGCTTCCCAGCACGCCGGGTGTGGATGAGGCACCGTGTGTGAGAGAGGCCGTGTGTGTGGATGAAACGGCCAGTATGAGTGAGGCACCGCGGGTTAGTTCCCCCGCGTGTGTGGATGAGGCACCGCGGTTGAGTGCCCCCGCGTGTATGAGTGAGGCACGGTGTGTGGATGAGGAACCGCGGGTGAGTTCCCCCGCGTGTGTGGATGAGGCACGGAGTGTGAGTGAGGCACCGCGGGTTAGTGCCCCCGCGTGTGTGGGTGAGGCACCGTGTGTGGAAGAGACCGCGTGTGTGAGTGTCGCCGTGTGTATGAGTGAGGTACCGCGGGTGAGTGCCCCCGCGTGTGTGGATGAGGCACGGAGTGCGAGTGAGGCACCGCGGGTGAGTGCCCCGCACGCGTGAGTGAACGGCCGTGTGCAAGGTCGCTGTGTGCCAGGGAGACCGTGTGTGTGAGAGAGCGGTATGTGAGGGAGATGTCGGTTGGCATGCGGGAGCACGCAGCCGCGTCTCCCGGTGTGAATGTGATGGAGTGGACTGTGTGCGTCGTAACACGCAGGTGTGCGTGGGTTGAATGGAGACGACGACGGCGACAGAGGAGAGAAAGCCGAGTAGCGGCTGTAGTTGTTTCGTGGACCGTGCCGGGTTCACCCAGCAGTGAGCACGCGGTCCGTGCTGTGCAGCGCACGAGACCACCACGTGCTCGCTTGCGAGAGTGAAGTCCCGGTCCGGAAACGCACGCGGTGGATTTGCCGATCCCGCGGACGGACAAAGTTTAGGCAGGTAAATGGATCTGGACCGGACGGGTTCTCCACGCGATCGTGTGTGTGAAGCTCCAACGGGCAAAGCACATGTGTTCGCGTGGGGAACCCCTCGAGACGTGTGGCTTGTGTTTTTTTTTATGCGCACGGTGACGTCATGGCTGCACGTGGGGTTGGAATCCGGCAGGAGGGGTATCTCTGCCGGATGGTCCCGTCCAAGGAGGGACGAGGAACACGTGCAGCTGCATGACGTCACGGGCAGGTGCAAAGTGCGCGAGCTCTGAGTTGCCGCGCTGGCGCTGCGCATGTAAAGAAAAAAAAAAAAAAGGGAAGAACAAGCCTCACTTTCAGGTACACAGGATTCCTGTGCAAGGGGTGGAAGACCCCCTTGACCTGGGCACAGGATGGAAACTAGTTAGGGGGAAGGGTTAGCTTAGTTAGACCGACTTCATGGGGCAGGGGTAAGTCCTCATGGAGTCCGTGGAATGGATTAGGTAGAGGGATTTAGTGAGCTTTAGGTTGGGACATAAAATGAATTTTTGATTTAGGAGACAGAGACAGACTGGTGAATGTGTAGTGGGGACGTAGCTTAGCTACGTAGTGTTAAAAGGAACGTGCTGTAGTATAAGGGACGACGTGGGAGCACGAGTTAGTTAGGGGAGGTAGTTAGGAGGATGGCAGAGTTCAGCGGTGAGTGTGTTGAAGAGTTGGTGAATTGTGAGGCATGTACTTGTTGAGTGAGTGAAGCCAGCGGGTCTGTGTGAGTGGAGCGAATGGGGAATGCATGGTGCGATGAGTGATTGGGGGGGAGGAGTGACTCCCGCCCAAGGGACCCCAGGGTCAGTGTAGAGTGAGTTAGCTGGGTTAGTCAAATTGAAAAATGGAGGTCGTTTTGCTGTTGGTGGGAATGTAGGCTCGAAACCCATTTGGAGGGGTGCAGGAGCCCTGTTGACAGGCTTGGGAGCGTGGCTGCGAAAGGTGAGTATCGCTGAGAGGGTACCCCGGGCACCAGGCTAGTCGGCCGCGGTAGGCCATGGGCCCATGGGGGGCCGGGATAGAGTAGTGGGCACGGGTGCGCCTGCTTGGTGCGGGGGCCCGGGGCGCCATTAGCCGCGTGGGCAGTGTAGTGGGCACGGGTGACCCTCGGAAAGGGGCCCGGGAGGCCGGCCTGCCACGTGTGCGTTTCAGGGGAGGTGCCATGGGGGGCACTCCCCGGTGTTAGGGAGCTGGTAGGCTCGGAGGCAGTGTAGTGCCCGGGGGTGCCATAGCGGGAGATTCGGCAGAGGGTCGTGCCTGCCAGAAGGAGCCACGTGTCCCAGCCAGGAGACCGTGTGAGGGCACGGGAAGAAAATTGGGGGGGCGAGGCCCGAAATTGTAAGGACACCAACACAGGCGACGGGAATCTGGGTTTATAGAACCAATAGTTTAAGCGAGAGGCGCTTGTTGAAAGCCCCGGGGTAGTTTAAGAGTTAATGGTTAGGGTAGATTAGGAGATGTACCCCTCCGCACCATCCATCCCCTCGCTGTCGTTGTGGGCCGCTGGACCCACTTGGTGTTAAGATCGCCGAACTCTGGGGAGGCCATTCTGAGGCTTCGTTGGGCCTCGACACAGGACGTTAGCTCTCCCTTATTCCCCTCCGGGAAGGGAACGTAGGGGTTGGGAGTAGGCTAGGTGACAGGATAGGTTAGCCGAACAAGGACGATAAAGGGGGTTAGGGGACGATTTATAGTGGGGAAGTAAAAATAAAAACAATAAAAAAATAAGTTGGGGCTAAATTGGGGTTTGACAAATTAAGGGAGTGGGTATGTACAGTGACAGGCAAAGGCGATAGGTGGGAGGGAGACAGGTAGGTAGGTCCGAGCCCGCCTTCCAAGTGGCCAGCACCACCGCACTCCCTCCACCAACCTCCACTGAACGGCAAAGGCTGGCCAACTTCATCGGCTGGCCGTGTTTTGCTTCAGGGCGGAGGCCGGCCAAGTTCATCGGCAGCTGTGTGCTGCAAGGCCTGTGCCGGCCAGTTCATCTGCTGGCTGTTTTTCTTCGAGGCCTGTGCCGGCCAGTTCATCTGCTGGCTGCTTTTCTTCGAGGCCTGTGCCGGCCTGGTTCTGCGGGCTGAGTTTGCCTGCAGCGGCCTTCTTCTGCGGGCTGTGTTTGCCTGCTACCTTTGCCATGCCATGCCCACTGCCCACGTTCACCAGCCCCGTTCAATTTTTGCTTTGCCCCCCCTGTTCATTTCCATGTGCGCCAGGATCAAGGCAACAGTTTGCAAGCTGCGAGAACTGCCCTGTTGGCAGCTACAACACGGGCCTGCAGTGGCAGCCCGTGCACCGTGTTTGTGTCCATGCATCCATTCGTTGTGTTCATGACGTGTGCCACTTGAGCTGGCACGGAGACTACGTTTGTGCGGCCCATGCACCGTTGTGGTTCACTGCATTCAGTTCAAACCGTTCATGCATCCATTTGTTGTGCTCATTGCGTGTGCCACTTGAGCTGGCACGGAGACTGCGTTTGTGCAGCCCATGCACCGTGGTGGTTCACTGCGTTCAGTTCAAAAGGGAAGGCCTTGGACTGCGTGTGAGCAGCCAGCCACGTTCCCTGTCACCTGCATTGTTTGAGCCAGAGACTGCATGTGAGCAGCCTGGCTCCCTGCTAACTGTTTTCTTTTGCAGAGTTCAGTGATCCTGGGCCATGGTTTAGTGTAAAATTTGTAAGTTAAGGTAAGATGTACTGTAAATATGAGTGCGCCCCCGGCATGTATGTCTTAGCGCCGGCAATTTTATTTAAGTCGTCCGTGTGAGTGAGTTTGTTTAGGTAGTTACGCAGCCCTCAGGTTATTTATTTTGGGGACACGAATACCATGAATGTCGCACTCAGGGATCCGTAGGTAAAATGTACTAGGGGAAAACTACACATGATGGCACACGAAAATTTGACGACTCGGGACGAGTCTGTAAAAAGGGAAGGGGGTAGTGTTGTGGTTACCAGATTCGCAAACCACCATTCAGGTCCCTTAGGTGAGGTATCTCGGTAAGTGCATGTGTAGTTAGGCCCAAACCCGTTGTCTAGTGGGAATACATGTCATTTATACGTGCTGCGACTCTTTCGGATAGCCGTTTTTCTTTTACTATCTTTATTTTGGACCAACCGCCATGATTACCATCACAACCACAACATCAACCACCAACCACAACGCCGCTTCACCACAACCGCCACGACCTTCCCGTCACACCTCGCAACCGTAGCATCGCCACCGTTCTTGCCCCGCTGTGGGTACCGGTGTTGGACTCATGCAGAACGCGCGTCGAACAGCGTGTACAAAATCACGGATTTTGTGCTTCAAAAACGGATCAAAAACGACACACGCCCACTTTTTGCCGTCCAATCGGTGAGCGAGGGGCGAATTGGCCCCGCCCCCAGGGCGATCGATATATGCAAATTTGTGGATCAAAAAGCCTTCACGCCCACTTTTTCTCGGGCCAATGGGGAGCGAGGTGAAAGGTCAAAGGGAGGGGGTCAAAGGCGAAGTGACGGGGGGATAAAAGGACGGTGTTCGTCAGTCAGAGGAGAGTCGCAAACGAGAACGAGAAGGAGTCGGAACAAAGGAGAACGAAAAAGAGAACGGGAACGAGAAAGAGTCGCAAACGAGAAGGAGTCGAGAACGAGAAGGAGTCGAGAACGAGAAGGAGTCGGAACGGAGGGGACGAGTGTGGAAGACTGGAGCCCGTAGCCGGCAGTGGCTGGAGAAGCTGAAGAGAGTCGGACGAGGGGGTGCTCGCGTCGGTGCCAGGAGCTGCATGCCCGAGGGAGGCCGGCAGCGCGACCTGGCCGAGGTGGAGACGCACACCAGGGATAATAAAGATCCTCTATACCCCGAGCATCAGCAACCCCCTCCTGTTTCCCCCCCGCGCTGAGATAGTGCGACCAAGGGGGCCCCGTTCCCACCCCCTGCCAGAGACCGTCCACGAGGCCCGCGGGTTGCGGGGCCATCGCCGCTCCGCGTCTCATCACCAGACGGGTAGGCCCGACCCGGTCTCGGCCTCAGGCCTGCCTCATTCTTGGGGGATTTCTTTTCCTTGGTTTTGGGTATGTGTTGTCGGCGCCGTCTGTGAAGTAGAATTGTATAAGTGTTGCCGTGTGCTCGGTAGTCGGTATTAGCTCTGCACTGTGTTTTCACTTTTATGTTTGCTTTTTGTGTAAATGGAATTGTTTTCTTTTTTTTGTGTGCATTTGGTGGAATTGTATTTGTGTGCTTCCCGTGTGCCGCGAATAAATGTGCTTTATTGTTGAACTGTTCTCCCGCTTCGCTTCGTCTTTTCCTCCATTGAACCCCCATCTTGCTTCACGTAAAGGGTTGGTAGTGGGCTGAATACGCCCGATAATTAATCGAACCGTCGAGGTCGACGATAACACCGCTCGGTTATTCTGATAGTACGGAACGGGTCGCTTAAGTGGCCCGTGTCCGAAGTCGACCTGCGGCGAGGTGTGATCGCCCGGTCTACCCTCCGCGTGGGTACTTAGGTAGGTCGAATTCGGCGAGCAACCCTATCCCACGCGGGGGCTGATTGGCTCGATCGCGGTGAGACCGAAAGGTCCACCCGTGACTGGTTCCCGGCGTTAGTCCGAGAGGGTCACGACTGGATTGTCCGTCCGGTGGGCGACGTGCCGCGATTCGAGTTACGTGGCCGTTCGCACGCCGGCGGGCGCGAAAACCGCAACAATATCATTATACAGACTTGGAACAAGTTTGATTGAAATCCCTGAACCCAGATTCAAAATATTAAATAACTCTGGTTGCCAGACCACGTATCTGATCAGGTTTAAATTTATAACATATATATTCCCCATCATCACGACATCACAATTGAGAAGTTTCATGTCAATTGATGAAGCAGTTCAAGGACAGATTTTTTTTTAAGATTTTTGTTCAATCCAATATTGCTGCCAGACCATGTGACCGATAAATATTTGTGAACACCCTGGTATCCCCAAGGCTTGGGGAACATGTGGGGTCAAGTCCCCCCCCCTCTCCCCCCGATCTGTCAAGCCGAGAGAGGATTTTTAAAGGTTTATTCTTCAAAAAAATCATCGCTGCCACACCATACGACCGATTATGTCATAGGTGGAGACCTTTTTGTTCCTTACGGATAGGCGATCAAACCTGCAAAGTTTCACCTCAATCGGTTCAGGCGTTTCAAAGAAGATTTTTGAAGGTTTTTATGTTAAAAACAACATGGCTGCCACACTGCATGATCTATGAGACATAATTATTATTAAAATATTCGACATGAGGAGTCCCACCTTTGGTGAAAGTTTTGTGTCAATCGGACAAGCGGTTGCAGAGAAAACAGACATTAGCATGGACAGACGTACTGACAACCCGAAAACATAATGCCTCCAGCGACTTCATCAGCGGAGGCATAAAAAAAACAAATCTGGCACCGTTTGAATGACACTCTGCTCACCCGCACTCCCCCCCCTTTACAGCCCTCCCCCAACCTTCCCGATAATGTACGACTCCCAATGCATGATGCTAGAAACATGGGGTCCAGGACATTTTGTATATCAAGTGGAAAAGTCGGTTACTTCCTTCAGTTCTTTTAAAGATGGCATTGCAGGCTCGTGCGGGTTGCTCGTACGAAAGAAAACCTTTATCCTTTCCTACATGAACGGTGATACAACCTCATTCACACTCTATCAGTTTCCTCTGCCACAGGGTTTACAATTAATGCAACAAAATGTATTCACTCCATTTTCAACTGCACCACTTCGTACTTTAGAAAGAGAAGCTTGGGAGGAGGGGTGGTTCCAAAAAAGAAAAGGTCAATTTTAGGTTTAAAAGCTTGCAGTAACCACCATTGGGGGATACCATTTTTAATACAATCTCAACAGAGATGGGATGTCCAAAATAGCACCTGTGCACTGGAAAATGTCAACTTGGTAAAAGCTGTGGAATATTGTTAACGCCTTGTGCCATAAGTGCGACTACATGGGAGGAGAGAACAGAAAAAGAATAATAATGTGGTGATAAGGCACAGACAAGGATGCACAAGCTGATTAAACTTATCGGCTTTACCACTTAATTGTGGAACTGGAAAATAAACCAGGTTGTAAAGGAAGGTCGAAGGATGACTATGATGTGGCCTGCACTGATTTTGCTAATTGTTTTTAAACGGTGGCAGTGATGAATGATATCAAAAGAGGGGTACAAATATAAATAGTCGTCAAATCCAAATAGTTGTGGGCGTGCGTTGACGTGTGCGTCGATATTTAGTCCATTTTTACACAGCACACACACCGAAATACAACACCAACCAGCGGGGAGCTTATCTGTTGCATTATTCCTGAACTCTCCTTTGACCATCACCAAACCCCAAAGAAGAATTACGATCTTCAAAATATTTTCGGAAAACCTCAACCATGTACCTATTGGCAATGACACACAACACACAAATGAAATTGGTGAAGCGGTACCCCGACAACATTCAAATGGAATTTAGCTGAGACAAGTGTGCCAAGTGCACATCCTTATTAGGTAAATCAACAAAAGAAGACCAAAAAAGAATTTGACCGAGATACAACAATACAGTAACTAAAAAACGAAGCATCATACAAATACCTCGGAGGAGAAGAGGGCCACCAAACACGTCACAAACAAATGCTCAAAACAAAAGTTCAAAAGCAGAGCAGAAAAGGTATTCCTAACCCACATTGTAAAAAAATTCCAAAGACAGGTGCTACTAGAAGATGTCACACATGAAATCAAAACAGCAATGAATCCAGACAGCCCCAACAATAGCAAAAAAAATAAAATAAAAGACAATACAAATATAAAACGAAATACCAACAGATATATGCTAACCACTGGGAGAATGACAAAAGAGCAGGGAGGTATTAAAATTTAAAAAAAAAAAAAAAAATTGCACAAACTGGGCAAAGACAAAGAAGGCTCAATGGAATGGCGAATTAGCTCAACTGGGATGGAGAACGAATCATTATAACTGGTTGAGACCAGGGACACTGCATGAATGGCTTTAAGAAAATGGCTGGACTTCATCGATCAGACAGGTGGAGATTCTGAAAAGTAGAAACAGAAAGCACGAGCCACCTCCTATCAGGATGTAAAAAAAATAAAATAAAAAAATAAAAAAAAAACTCGTCAGAACAGCTGTTTACACAAAGGCACAACAGAGTTTGTAAAGTAATCCACTGGTACATCTGCAATAACTTTGCTTTCCCAATTCCAGAAAACTCATGGAAACATGAACCAAAACCAATCATTGAAAAGAAGGAAGTAAGGTTCATGTACGACCCAACGATCCCATCGAGTGTAAACAAAAACAAAGCATTGTGACTCGATATCGTACTTGGGTACAAAAAAAAATAAAAGACAGCATCTGCACGTTTCCCTCCTTTTCACCATGTTCATGCATCCATGGCAGTGCTTATGACTTGATCTTAGCTAATAACAATGTTCTTGATTTACCGTACTCTTCACAGAGTGTTGGTGCTGCCAAAGCAGTTTATTGGAAAGGGTTACACTCGGTGGTTTGCCATTGCCTTCCCAACGTGGTTTGTCCATGTTCTATCCTTTTAAATGCTGAATGTCAAGCAAGCAGCACATACCACTTTTTATTATTATTATTATTATTATTATAAGTCTTTTGTTGGACTTGAACCGGCATTTGAACCACTGACCGCCCAGACTCAGCGGATGCTCAAACCATTACGCCCTCGAGTCTGGTCTTGATGCCTTACTAAACTCGAACGTGGAAGAGCGAGAACACTGAACGGATCAGGATGCACAAAACAAAACAAACAGTAAGGTGAGGGAGACACCAACAGCAGAGTTAAAGGACAGAATTGAGGGAGACAGGCAAATAATGGGTGTGATGAGGAAGAGAAGAGGAGGAAGCATGGGGTGGGCAAGATGGATGTTGAAGCAAAACTTGTTTATCTACATCGTACATATCTTTGAGTTTACAAAACAATTTGCGAAATTTCCCCACTTTCTATTTTTTGCTCGATGTATGATAAATCGTTGGACATATTTTGAGGTACAATGAGCATTTTTGAGAGATTGCAACCTTATTAGATGGACAAAGTCCATCGATACAAGATTGTTTTCCTGTCTCTGAGCAAGCGTTTTTGAGTTAAGGAACGATTGTAATTTGCAATGTTCCTGATTGTGAATGTTCGTGACACCGTTATAATCTTGGTGCGGTAAATATTTTAAGGAATGCACAATATGACGAGTGCGTACAAACTTCCAGCTGAGTCGGATCAACTGCAAAAGAATACAACATCATTATGTTTTTACAATTGACTTTGTACCTCCTTGTGAAAATAATTATCTACAGCTTGTTCTGTTTACCTGAAGCCGTTGTGAAGGAGTTTATGAAAAAGTATGCAAAATGTCAGCTGTGGCTTTGACCTGGAGATATAACACACAGTATTTTGTAACATGCCGTTGTCACCCCCGATGGGGATGTTTATTTGTATACGCTCTCTCGATCACGCCACAAATGCAATTATACACATGTCATTGTGGGATACAAAGCGGTGCAACATTTTGTCCAATTGGTGTTTTTGAGTTATGTTGACAAAGACTGACCCTGTTGAGAGGTCTGTCATCAAATGTCATTCAATGTGCAAAAACCAGTCCTCTGTAAAGCCTCACCGACTCAGATTCAAAAACCAGGAAGTTGTGGAACCTCTCCAGGATAGGAGATTTGCGGATGATTTTTCTGCTCAGGTTTATTTCCCATGCCATTCCATTAGGGTACCTGTGCAAAATAAAACAACATAAATAAATAAATAAATAAATAAATAAGCAAACAAACACAGCAAAGTTTTTTTTTTTTATTTTTTTTATTTACAAAAAGAGCCAGTTTAAAAAAAAAAACAATGAAAAACAAGTTTGGGGCATACTCTGCCATTAGAGTGCTGTCATTACAAGGAAAGCCAGATGAACACCGTTAATCCTACTCAAACCCACCTCCTTCAAATTCCCTGTAGTACCATATTGTTTAGCCCGTATACCCCACCCTCTCCCTTCCAGATATCCTATTGTCTTTGTTCCCCACTATTTTGTGCTTCACTCTCCCACCCCTCTTGTCCCCTGCCTTGTAATGTTTCTGTGCATTCGGTCCAACACGAGCCTCAACTTTGTATCCAAAAAACAAACAAACAAACAAAAAGAAGCACAGGGTTGTGAACTGCACAATCTTGCTGAGAAAACCAAGTTTTGTTGAAATGCCGAATCAGTGTGTGGCTTTTATCAATTCAAAAACCTTGATGGGAGGAGTAATGCAACTATGCATGAAACACTTGAAGCAAAACACAATGGGTTACAGAGGCATGGTTTATGGACCAAGATTAATTACACCCTCACATTTTCTATTAGTCTCCACCATTACACCCACAATCGAAAGCAATGAAACGAGTGCAAAAGGGAAACAAATTTCATCGCATCAACATTGCAGTCTCACGAATTGGACATCTTTCTCACTTCTGCGACTCATTGGGACTGACACGATCTGTCAACTTCCTGACCCAGATATCAACCAACGTACTCCATCTCTTCTGGATCCGATTTTGACCAATTTCCCTGCAAATATCTGCTGTTTTTCCTCCGCTCCAATCGGTTCTTCTGACCACGTGCTTGTCAAAGTAGACATCTCTCTGGCTGTTATGAGAGAATCAACTCGGTGCCGTCGAGTCTGGCATTTCACTCAAGCCGACTGGCAGGGTCTCCAAGCAGCCATCAAACTTCGAGACGAGTCCCCCATTTCTACTTTCCCTGACATCAACCCATCCTGGGAATTCTTTCAAAGAAATTTGCTCTCTCATGCAAAGATTTATCCGATCTCGTCTTCAGTTGTCCTACCCATTCCTCCCGCCCATTGTACACTGAAGCTTGTGGCGAGGCAGTTGTCCTGAAACAACTTGCCTTCGCCTCATGGAAGGCCAATCCAATTGAAGGCAATCTCAGTTCCTTCCACAAAGCTCAGAACAAGTGTCTACCCTCAGGAGAGCCAAAAAACATCTTTCTAACCTCAAGTCTGAACTCTCAAACCTCTCTCCCTCCTCCAAATCCTGGTGGTATACAGTTAAGTCTGTTTCTGATGCATGTTCTCCCTCCATCCCCTCCCTTATCTCAAATAGCTGCACAGCTGACACTGCACATGAAAAGGCTGAATGCCTAAACTCAGTGTTTGCTTCTAAATCTTGTGTCCGAAGCCCATTTCTTTCATTTCCCAAGCTTTCTGTACCCACCTGACCCAGACACACCGAGCTCCTTCTGGACTCTGTGTTCCTTTCTCCCGACAAGGTGAGGAGTTTGCTGTCAAACCTTGACCCAGATTCTGTAACCGGTCCAAACGGCATCAGACCACATGTTCTAAAAACCTAGTCTGCTGCTCTTGCTCATCTTCTCTCTGTTCTAATCACCCTCTAGTTTACTCAGTCATCTGCAGTCTGCTTGGAAATCAGCAAGCTTTACCGCTCTGCATAAAAGGTGCAAAAACAGGTCTCTGCAATTACACACCAAAACGCCTTCTCCCAATCATCAGCAAGGTTATGGAATCCATCATCGCCTCTGACATTAAACCCTTCCTCTTCTCCAATGGCTTGATTTCCGATCATCAAACAGACCAGGCCACTCGACTCCAGACATACTGCTTCTGCTTTCCTAACAATGGATGGAGGTCCTCGATGACAGACATGAGATCAAAGCCATCTCACGAGCTTTCAATATTGTCTGGCACCCCACCCTGCTCACCAAACTCTCTTCCTGTGACATCCAAGGCAATTTCCACTCATTGCTCACGGACTTATTCTCCTGTCGCAGTCAACGCGTGGCCCTTAATGGAAGTCTATCATCCCCCCTTCCCATCCAAGCTGGAGTTCCTCAAGGCAGTGTTCTGAGACCTGTGCTTTTTCTGGTTTTCATCAATGATCTCTCTGCTGATGAGACCGTCCTCTGCTGTAACATCTGTCATCCCTCTGATGAGCAAGCAGCAGCCTCTTCACTCTATGCAGATCTGGGTAAAATCACAAGCTGATCCAACACTCGGAAGGTGTCTTTCAATCCTGACAAATCTCACACTCTCACAATATCTCTCTGAAAGGACCATCTGGAACCACCCCCCCTCCCTCTCCCAATCTACTTTCTCAACAATCCTCTTGAAGAAAGTCCTTTCATTTAAGCTTCTGGGTCTCACTATCTTCCATGACCTTTCCGAGGAAAGTCACATTTCCAAGCTGGCCTCAAAAGTCAGTCGCCGATGGGCATTCTCAGTCATGCACAGTCCTTCCTTGGCACACCTGAGCTCCTGACCACATGCAATGCTTTCATCCACAGCCTCATGGAGTACTGCTCTGCCCTCTGGGCTGGTGCTCCCACCTCCCACGTTTCTCGGCTTCACACGTGGAAACCAGAGCTTTTAGGATCATTGGTATCTCCCACAATGAAGCGATGTCTTTGGGTCTCTCACTGCAGCCAAGTCAGTAATCTTTGTCTTCTGCAGTCTTCTCTCTGACCTCTCACCCCCTGCTTTGTCTGTGCTCTGTCCCTTATATTTCCACAGGGCGCTCAAGGTCTACCAGCAACCCCCTTCTGGTAAAACTGCCAAAATCAAGAATAACTGCTCACCCTCACTCTTCCATTCCTTTTTTTTCCCACCTCTGGAATAAACGCCCACACTCTCTTCAATCCCTCTTCCCTCCCCGTCTTCAAAACAGCTGTTAACTACCAACTTTTATCTTCCCCCATACAAAACCATGATCTTTTCTTCCCCTGTTAATCCATCCCATACCCACCTCCTTCAAATTCCCTGCTTTCCTTCCTGAAAGTCCCTGTTGTGTCCATCTTGTTTACCCCATGTACCCCACCCCATCCATCTCCGTTCCACAGATCTGCTAATGTCTCTGCTACCTACTATTTTGCGCTTCCCTCTCCCATTCCTCTTGTTAGCTTATACAAGCCTCAACAATGTATATATTTAGACTGAAAATCTCAATTTTAACAAAACAAATCAAGCACAGCTTTAACTTGTTCACAAGTCTCATTTTAATCATTTCCCCATGAATTCCATCACATTTTCACTGCAAGCAAAGGTAACTGTCACCAATGATGGCAAAAGTTTATGTTGATCTATACATTTAAATAATTTCATGGACTGTAAAAAGGTTAATTGTGTTGCATTCTGGTTTAAGCAACTTATACCACCCACTGCAAAATGTTAGTGCAACATCGGTTGGCAGAGGTTCATTTTGTCGAAAAAAAAATAATAATAATAAAATAAAAAGGGCAAAATACCCAACTTGTGAAATAAGATTTATCACCATTATTGATGGTTGTTCTGACGTTATTTCAAAATGTGAATGTTGAACTTTGCTCGCATGCGCAGCTTTTAAAACGCAGCGCGGGAAGCGGCCACCGGAAACGGGAGACGGGAGACAGACCATGGTTCCCAAAATACTGTACAGTCGATGGTCTCTGCCTCACTTCCCACTCCCGCTCCACAAGGGGCCATGCTCATTTGCTCAAAATCTACAAGCAAATATAAGCCTGGTTGTCAATCAGGATAGATGTAATATACAGGTAGGAGACAAAAAGAAATGAAAACACCTGGGTAAATGAAGAACATCATGTATATTGAAAGAAATGGCTTCCACAATGTTGTGGCAACATGTTAATTAAGCAAATAACATCCAAACATGCTTAGGGTCATGCATAAAAATGCTGCACAGGCCTGGTTGCCTGTATGGCAAGCATGGCTGCAACAGGACACCTCATTGACTTTGAAAGAGGGGTGATTGTTCGGGCGCAATTGGCAGGAGCTTCAGTAACAAAGACAGCTCAACTTGCTGACGATTCACGAGCAACGGTGTCAAAGGTGATGTCGGTATCTAACTCCGAGGGAAAGACATCATCAGCAAAGGACAACAGTAGACAAAAGCGTATACTCCAGGATCATTAAATCCGTGCATTAATTTGAAGTGCAAGGCAAAGCAGCCAAGCAACTGCAGATCAATGGACTAAATTTCACCCTGTGGTGCAAGCAGCCGGTTTCATCAAAATGGTCTGCAGACAACTCCACAAAGCAGAATACCATGGTAGGGTTGTAGTGCACAAACCGCTCATGACACATGGCAATGCACATTTGTGAGTCCAGTGGTGCAAAGAGCACAAGCAATGGATGGCTGAGCATTGGAGAAATGCGATATGGTGAGATGAATTATCCTGCACCATGATCTCGATAAACAAACGAGTGCACTTGTGGCACCAACCTGAATAACTCCACAACCCTGAATGCTTGGTTCCAACAGTGAAGGATTCTGGTGGTTCTGTAATGTTGTGGGGTGCATTTTCCTGGCATGGTTTTGGTGTTGTCATTCCCTTAGAAGGCAAGGTGAATCCCAATCGCTACTTAATGGCACCGAGTGATTATTTTCACCCTATGTTGCAGCATTTCTTCCCTGCCGGGAGGGGTGTCCTCCAGGATGACAATACCCCATCCACAGAGCACGTGTGGTCACCCAATGGTTTGATGAGCATGGTACTGATGTTATCCATATGTCATGGCCTTCTCAGTCACCAGATCTGAACCCAATCGAGCATTTATGGGAAATTCTGAAACGATGCCTGAGACAGCATCTTCCACCTCCATCAAACAGATGTGAGTCGATTGAATTTCTTGTGGAAGAATGATTCCGCATCCATCCTGCAGAAATCCAGACGCTGGTGGACTCTGCCACAGCGCATACAGGCCAAACTGACCGCACGTGATAGCCCAATGGCCTATTAAGTGACTTTACATTGGTGTTTTCTTCTGTTTTTTGTCCACAACCTGTATAGGACATGCGACAACAGAAAAGAATTTTCATCATGAATGGAAAAAGCATAAAAGAATAAAGTAAAAAAAAAAAAACATGCAAGTGAAAGATTCCAAGTTGCCCACAAATTAACACTATTCTATATTCACACAACAATGTATTTAAATTTGTACCAAACTACCCATCAACACTGCAAATGTATGCACTTGGCATTTCATTAATGGACGTACAATCCGATTTGAGAAAATTGTGCACACAAAGTACCCTCTGCTGACGAGAATGGAAGCTACAACTCCAATATAATTTTACATTTTAATGGGGCTGGAGGTAACATTGCTTTCCTTTTGCACTTCATCAAAAAGATCCCTCATTCACTTGTTCAAACGCACATATGACACGATTTATCATTTCCAACAAATGATCAAAAACCACTTGAGATATCAGCCAAAATCTACACAGAAACTGCAATTACCAGAACATCTAATAGCACGTGGACTTGCAAGTTTCGCTCCACTGGTGTCCTCTGCCTCATCTCCAGGTGAAATTTGGCTGTCCAGATGCAAATGCAATCTCCAGATAAAATGTAAATGATAAGGAGCCACAAACTCAACGAGTTATGCAAATGCTCACCAAGGCAAAAGGTGTGGGCGATCAACCTTTTGTCCATCCACCTCCAGGTTCTGCAGCTCTTGGAAGTGTTTCACCTTGAGGGAACGAAGCAGC
>NC_140968.1:38863696-38903696 GCF_056783735.1 Eptatretus burgeri
AGGACCCATCTGCCATCACTTGTTTGTGGACATTTAAGCTCCCACGGTGTCTTCTGGGAAGAGTAGGCAAGTTATTGCCGAGAACCTGAACAAATTACAAATGTTGCCTAAAGCAGCAGGAAGCATGTGGACTGATCTTCCTCGATATTATTTGACACCAGGTTGCAGTATTTGTCACATCTCAAGAGTGTAGTTGCCTGCACAGCAGCTGCAACATAACAAACAAATTTGCGTTCCCAGGTTTTTAGCACGTCACATGTGAATGACAGTCTTCGGCTATGAAGGGCAGTCGTGATGATGATTATGATGATGATCTTCCTAACCTCTGTGCAGTGGTGATGGAACTTTACGCAAGAACCTTGATGTATGGATGAAATGGAATGTGGAAAATGCCCTCAACCTGCATCGGTGAGCAAACTATGGAAATATTTGTTGAAGGATCAACGTGGTTTTAAATATATACATGGCTGAAAAAGGTGGAATCTATTGTTATTCCTCAGCATATGTAGGCAGAGGCATTATGTTGTTATCCAATCCATCCGTTATCAGTTTTTTGTTAGCTAAATGTTAACTTGTGAATCACTGAAGGGATTTCAACCTGACTTAGCCCAAGTATGGGCTATAATTGAAAGATAAACTCATTAGATTTTGGATTCAAAATGTCAAAGGCCTAAGGTCATGTGGCCTTTAAAACATACTTTGTTATCGTAATAACTTGTGAACCACTCGAGGGATTTCAACCAAACACATCACACGTATGGACTGTAAAACAAAGATTAACTGATCACATATTGGGTTCAAAAGGTCAAAGGTTGTGTGACCTTTGAAAATTATCTTGCAGACCATAACTTGAATTGTAGAAGCATCTGATGTTCCTCTTCCTCTTCCTCTTCCTCTCTTCTCTCCTTCCATGTAACCTTTCATTGATATTTAACACAACAGTAGATTACATCTTACGCTGATGGAGGCAGATCCATTAACACATGCATGCCAAATTATATTTCCTGCTTAATACTCCAAATGCTTTCTCACCCAAAAAATAATCCACAATTTCGCCATGATTAAAATGCTATGTGATGTTGCCCAAAATGACATGCAATATTTAAACAGAGCTTATGATTGTGACTTATCATTGTTGACTATGTTTGAGGATTTCCTTTCATTGAGCTTGGTGAAAATTCTTCAGTTTGAAGGGAACACCAGTCATGATGGTGATTGAACTGTCTCGCCTGGGTTTGAATCTCGTCCCAGCTATAAACTGTCATCCCATGTTTCACAGGCAGGGTGATTCATACATGTGTGTGCCGTTCCTCAGATGGACGTTAAACTGGACTTCCTATCTCCTGGCATTAGTTGGTGGAGGTTAAAGGTCTTTCAGTGGATGTGGGGAGGCCAAGACAAGGGATGCAGCCAAGGAATGGGGGCAGAGAGGATGCATGGGATGGACAATATGGATACAGAAAGGAACTCTCGGGGGGGGGGGGGGAATTGGGAGGAGGGATGGTGTTGGTGTGTGGGGAAGGCTGAATGAAGGTAGCAAAGATCATGGCTTTCGATTGAGGAAGGTCAAAGATGGTGGTGAACCGCTTTTTTGAAGACCTGGAGGGAGTAATGAGATTGAAGAGGATGTGGAAATTTGTTCCACAGGTGGGAAAGAATGAAGAATGAATTTGTGGAGGTGAGCTGTGATCCTGGATTTCAGTAGTTTCACCAGAAGGGGGTTGATGATGGACCATGTGAGCCCTGCAGAAACCTAGGGGGGAACAAAGCATGGGAATGGCAGAGGGTGCAAGACCAGAAAGGAGGCGGTAGAAGACAGAAAGACCACCAACTTGTCTGTGATGGCGAAGTGATGGGCCCATAAACTCAGCTTCATCGCTGGAGATTCTATTAATCTTGAAAGCCTTGGTTTCCATGGTGTCAAGTGGAGAAAGATGTGAGGCAGGGGAGGCAGCCCAGATGGCAGAGTCATGAAGCAGCGGACTTATTCATTTGTTGGATTTGGTCACTTATTATTTCCATTCCTGTTTTTCCTCTGTCCCCAGCAGTAATATTGTTGTGGTGCTGGGTTCAGAGGTGAGGAACGACCGCTGGATGGAGCAGTTGGGCAGTCTCCCCTCCAAACACCCGGAATTGAAGGTCGTCACTCCGGATAACTCCAAAGTCGACGGGTCGCTTAATGGACCGTGGACGCCAATATTTCGACTGTGCGGTTCTGGTCTTTTTGTCTGATTCCAATTCACCTAATTATCCGCGGTCTCGCTACCGGGAAAGCCACACCCTCGACCGGCTTTGTCTGAACCGAGTCGCTGTTACTGACTCAGATCCGGCGTAACCGAGCGGCAATTACCAAAGCTGAGCTGGCCCAAATAATAATTTACGGCACAATCAGCCTCCCTAATTCTCAAGCCCGAACCATACTGGGTCAATAAAAGAAAACACAGACAACGAACTGGAACATTTAACAGTTATTTATTTCCAATCGCAATAGGGAGGGAAACACAGAGCAGACTTGATCACAAATATAAATGCAGGCAAATGTACAATGGCAATCACTCAACAGTTCTACTTACAAGACTGGCCACAGACACACACACACCCAAAAAGAAATGGAGCCGGCTGGCCTTTATTGGACCCTCTAACGGCAGAGGATAGGCTAGTCTGGTCAGGTACCTGGCCGCCTCGCGCGGTTTTACCGACTTGCACTTGTGCAGCTCGGAGTCCGTAGACGGAAAGGCGATCCCCAGCTCAAGCGCTGTGGTGATGTGCGGTGTTGATTAGATAGGGATTAAGGATAAGTTTCCCCAGTATGTGGTTGCCCCCTGTGACATATTCCTCTGTTTTTGCATTTCCAAGCCAATCAGGAAGAAGTGCGTTTTTAGTTCGCCTGTTCGAAGAACAGAGAGCTATAGCGACACCTCCGGCGTCAGCGTGAGCCTGAGCATGAAAATGTTAAAGTTTTTGGTGCAAGTTATTTTTTCCTTTCTCATGTTTTTATCTACCACTATTTTTTTTTTATACGCCCGATATATATATATATATATATATATATATATATATATATATATATATATATATATATATATATATATATATATATATATATATATATATATACATATACATATATATATATATATATATATATATATATATATATATATATATATATATATATATATATATATATATGCGTATTATGTGATACCGGTCGTCCGTCCGTTCCTGTCCGCACTCTAACTCCCAAAGTTTTCAACTTTCATGTTTCGTATTTGGTACATAGGTACAGACTGTGGAGACGGTGTCGCGACATACGTTCGTCATCTAAAGTGGTTGCCATGGCAACCAGGATGCTGTTTTCCATGTCGTAGCACAATCTTGTATATATCTTCTTGTTCGGGCGTATATTGTGCTCACTTGCGCTCTTGTTACTGATTACAATATACAAATACATGTATTGCTTTATAATTATTTGGATCAGACTTCACTACAATGCTTTATAAACAAGGACAAATGTGTCCAAGAGCCGCGTCCTAAAGGCAATAACTACTTCCCATATTTCGTCACGTCCCTTGATGGAGCCAATAGGGAGACCCGTCATGGAGGCTCCTGTTCATGACGAGAAAATCGTGTATTTACGAAATTACAACACATTAAATGGAATAATCTTTAAATAGTAACGTGAACTTTTCGAAACTTCAAAGCAAATGTCCGAATATATTTAAAAGTTCATGATAGATGCTCTCAAAAGGCACCCTCAATGCGAGGATGTGTCGAGGTGTTTAGTATTTAAGGAGATCCGCATCCTGTATATAAAAGAGCCGCGTCCTAAAGGTTTTGTCTTTATCTGAAGAAGAAGAAAAACAACGCCGAGCTCTCTTTTTGAGCCAGCGTTCGCCATGCGAGACGCGGCTAAAAGTATTAATTATTTGACGAGTCTTTTAAAAACGATAAATGTATAAACAGGTGAGCATTGGGTGGCTTTGACACCAACTCTGGTTATAATCACCACAATGATAAGTGAGGCAGGCATGCCAAACCAGCAGAAGCCCCGCCTTCCCAGGTTTCGGGTGAGCAAGCCACACCCCGGTTGTTGCAAGGAAGGGGAATGGTTGTTCGGTGTGGCGTCAGAAGAGATCAGAATCAAGGAGGTGGTTGAGTGGTTGGACGAATTTGGAGTGAGGGACGCACGCGGTCCAGAGAGAACGTAGCTCGGGGATGGTCTGTAAGAACAGGGAATTACAGCTGGCTTTCCTTCGACACATGAAGATGACGGCATGATTCTCGTATTCGTGCTGAGGGGAATTGGCTCGCATACTGAGCAAGATGCCAGCCATAGACTGTTCGGCCGAGCTGTGAAGTGTGTACGTTTCTGAGGAGGGAAGAGAGCGTGTCTCGTGGCCTGACCATGGGGTCTCAGAAATCGTCTCGTCGTGTGGGCGATCGTTGTGAAAAAAAACCGGGTACCAGAGAGGAACGGTCGGCATATTCGCTCGTGAATAGAAGCTGCACAGGGTCTCTGAGCCTTGGTGTTGAATTGCCCGACGTACGTTTTCCCGCTGCGAGAGTGGCTCGACACCATTTTTTTGGGCATGTCTACATGTGCAGGACGGAGCGCCTCAATTCCAAGTTCCACAAAGACCATCTCTGGACCAAGCTAATTGCCAGAATAAAGGAAGGATTTTCTTTTATTGTTTTCCCTTGTCTGTATTTTAGTCTATGTGTGGAGGCGCCTCGACCTTTGGATTTATTTACTTCGCATTATTATCATTACCTTTTGAATTACTCTTGTAAATATCTCCATTGTCATTAAATTCCACGGTTATTTTAAGTTGATGTGTCTGTATTTGTCTTGGAGTTCGAGTACAAACCGCCCCTGTGCATCAATCCTTCATGCCATTGCGCCCCACCCTTCCCGCGTGCGTTATAATCTCCGAGGATCAATGTGTTCGCCTCCTCGGAAGAACCGCACTGCTATCCGGGCTGGCGGTGTTAACTGCCTGTCACCACAAGTTGGGTCGAGGGATTAACCTAACCGCCTGCACCGCGACAGTATGCTCTTCGTGGCGTTTGACCTTGGGCCTGACAGTGCTGCAGTGAAGGAATACTGGAAGTTATTTGACAAGGCTGCATCATATAAAATGCAGAATGGAAGAGATGCGGTAGGGATTAAACCATATTTGTTTGAAAACACTGGAGAAAAGACAGACAACAAGCTGATACTCTAAGTCCCCTGCCTTTTGGGTGGTATGAGGAATAGATCTGTGTCGTACGAAAGCGAAGTGTTCAACAGTTTTTGAAATATCGTGAACACAACATCGCGAGTGTGTACTGGCCACCACACTTTTCAGCACTTGTATGGACTGGATACTGGGGAGGATGTCGGAGAGATAAAGCTGCGGTGCATCGTTTGGGAATGTCAAAATCTCTGACCTTGATTCCGCAGATGATGCAGTCATCTTTGCTGAGATGAGATATCCTGAGGAGCCCTCAAGGTGCTGAATGAAGAGTCGGAGCCACTGGGTTACTGGTTTCCTGGGTTAAAACGAAGATCCAGGCTTTCAATGACATCTTGTCTGTACCTGTTTGTGGTGAGGATGTTGAGGTTATGGAGAGATTCTTGGCAGTGATATTCATGTCTGCTGGCTGTGAGCCAGAGGTCAACAGATGTCTGGGTCGGGCCTGGGGAGTCATGGTTTCACTAGATCATGGGGTGTGGCGCTGCCAGTATCTGTGCAGGACGACGAAAGTCCGAGTCTTCAGGTCCTTGGTGCTTCCAGTCTTGCTCTATTGATGTGACAATTGGATTCTGACTCGGGATCTGAGACGGAGACTTAATTCCTTTGGCACCAGGTCTCTTCGGAGAATCCTTGGCGATCACTGGTCCAACTTTATGTTCAACGAGCGGTTGCTGAGAGAGACTGAAATGAGATTTGTTTCCTGCATCATCCGTGAGCATAAGCTGCGGCTGTATGGACATGTGGATCGTTTTCCTGACACTGATCCTGCTCACCAGATTCTCTCGGCGAGAGAGCCTCGTTGGTGGAGGAGGCCATTGGGCAGACGACATGCCTCCTGGTTGCAGTAGGTTAATCAGCATCTCAAGGAGATAGGGATTGGTCTGGCATCTGCTTTGGGGATGGCCAGATGGAGGCCCCTGGAGTACCGGCGGAAACGCTGCTCCGGCACATGCTCCCATACCTGACCTAACCTGATCTGGCGAACACAAGCCAATTTCAAGAGATGGCTGCATGGCTGTGATTGGCTGAAATGTGTTGTCATAGATCTAATCAGGTTGAGATAATGGCATGAGGAATATATATATATATATATATATATATATATATATATATATATATATATATATATATATATATATATATATATATTTGCAATATGAAAGCTAAATGATCAACAGTTTTCAAAATGTCACGAACACAAAAGTACATGGACGGATGATTGTAAGGTATGACAGAGCTCGTTTTAATGTCCCCCTTCTCTGACCTTGTCGGAGGTGCGTGGGACAAAAATATATACATGGGAGGAAATGCAACGTTTTTTTTTGTTGTTGTTGTTGTTGTTTTTCTAGTGCTGTTGATCCATCTAATCTCATTTGCTTGCTGTATATACCTCTTGCTTGCAGGCAACAGGTAGGCTTGATAGTTCGTGCATCTGAACTTCTGGCGATTGGTGGTCGATTGGTCTACTCCACATGCTCGCTCAACCCGGTGGAGAACGAGGCTGTTGTTGCTCACCTTTTAGACAGGAGCAAGGGTTAGGATTCCTGTTTTTTGTTGCGAATTTGATTATTTGATTATTTTCTCATTAGTTGGTGTTTGAAAAAAACTCAGCTCTTCTGCTTTGCACTTCACTGACCCATCCTTTGATTTTTGTGTCTTGTATTTGCACTGGCTCCTCAGGAAACTGCACTTGCTTCCTGTTTCCCTGTTGCTTCCTTTCTTGCCTTTGGTCTTGAGAGGTGCAACCAGTATATTTGTTCATTTTATTTTATTCCACTGTTGGCTTTGTGGGATTCTGATTAATTCGGCATTCAGATGACAATGTCACACGAGTACAGCTGAGGACGTCCTGACTTTCCCTTCAACCTGAAGCCACCATGTCTAGTTTTGGCATTGAATGGCTTGTCCCTCATTAAGTATTTTTAGCTCGCCTGTTCGAAGAACAGAGAGCTATAGCGATACCCCTGGCATGAGCGTCAGCGTCAATGTGAAAATGTTAAACTTTTTGGTGCAAGTTATTTAGAAGCTTGCCATTCATTTAATATGTGTACTCGGATGCTGAAATTTGGCAGGGAGGTTCCTTTGGGGTATATTATTGATGTAGTGAAGTTGAAATTAAAAAATAATTTCAAATGTTTAAAATTTTTGAAGCACAACTTTAAAGTTTTTGGTGCAAGTTATTTAGAAGCTTGCCATTCATTTAATATGTGTACTTGGATGCTGATATTTGGCATGGAGGTTCCTTTGGGGTATACTATTGGTGAAGTGAAGTTGAAATTAACAAATGATTTTAATTTAAAAAAAAATTCAACCTAAGATGGTGTCAAAGCCACCCAGTGCTCTCCTGTTCATACTTGACGCTTGCCATTCATTTCATGTGTACTAGTTTACTGATTACAATATACAAATACATATATTGCTTTAACATTATTTGGATCCAACTTCACTGCAATGCTTTAGAAAAAATATTATTGGACTAGTCTTTTAAAAACGATAAATGTATAAACAGGCGAGCATTGGGTGGCTTTGACACCAACTCTGATTTATTTAGCAATTAAAAAAAAAAATTGTCTATCTTTTTTTTCTTACTTCCACCTCCTAATGTGGATGGAGGTTATCTTTTCACCCTTGTTTGTCCATTTATCTGTCTCTGTGAACAGGATATCTCAAAAAGTTAATGATGGATTTGGACTAAACTTGGTGGACATGTTGGTTGTGTGACATGAAAAAATTGATTCAATTTTGGTGAAGATACAATTCTGGATCCCAGAATTTCTTCGCCATTGAGTAATTGGGTTAAAATGATATATGTATATATATATATATATATATATATATATATATATATATATATATATATATATATATATATATATATATATATATATATATATATATATATATCACAATATCTCAAGAAGTTATGGATTAATTCGGATGAAACTTGGTGGACATGTTGGTTGGGTGTGCAACAAGGACATATGGATTCTTTTTTGTGAAGATCCAGATACGAGAATTTTTGAAGTGACTCTTCACTTATGAGAGATGGGGCCAAAAACGATGTACAGCAAAGCATGATATTTCAAAAAGTTGTGGAGAAGATATTATTCAACTTGGTGGATGAGTTGGTTCGGTGACGAGAACAAGCTAATTCGATTTTGGTTCAGGTCCGGATGCAGATCCGGCCTCCAAGTGCGAGACAAAACGTAAACAGTTCATCCTGGCATAGGTATCTGCTCTACCTCGTGCTGTTCTTGTTTCCCATGTATTCCCTGTTTCCTTGAAAAAAAAAAATTATGTTGACCTTTCCTTAAAAATGGCTTTATGTTCTTGGAAGCTCACAGGGTGGGAGTTGCTGTGGAGCCAGTTTAATCCTGCATGTTATCCCAATCATGTCCTTTCCCTTGCACCATGGCAGGAGCTCTCCAGCTGATTGATGTATCCCAGAAACTGCCTTGTTTGAAGCGCATGCCTGGCCTCACCTCTTGGAAGGTACGTGGCTCGGGTGTGGTTTTGTGCATGTGAGGTTTTTCTTTTTTTTTTTCTTTCTTTTTTTGTCATAAGATGGGGATTGGAATAATGACTAAAACGGGTGGTGTTATTTTGTCCTATGAGAGACAGGAGGAAGATAAATTTTATATAGCTGTTGGAAAAGGGGAATGCAGATGCAAATTGTGAAATATAGAAAACATGGTTGAATTATATTGTTAGGGATATCCAAAATGGAGGAAAGATGGGGGGAATGTTGAGGAAGTAAATGAGGGGGTTGGGAGAGAGAAGAGGAAAGGGGTGTTGTGAAGGAGTGGTGTCGCTGGAGAACGAGGAGGAGATTGGGAGAAGAGGAAGGTTGAATGGGAGATGTCTTCAAGATGCAAACAGGCTGAGGAAAAGCAGGAAGAGTAAGGGAGGGAAACATTTACATTGTTGGTGAAGTTGAGATGGGATGGAGGAATGAGTGCTGGCAGTGTGGAGTCTTTTAAATGCAAAGGAGGAAGAAGAGAGATAGTGCATTTCGATGTCAGGAGGGGTGTGTTGGTGGGATTCAGGTGATCCTCTCATAAGATCTGAAGCAATTCATAAATTATCAATTGTTTGAACATTTATTGATGCATTCTTTTGTTTATATTTTTTGTTTTTTCATCCATGTTTGTTGAAACAAGTACAATACTGTTACTGTTAAAACAAGTACGCATACTTTTCACCATGTCGTGAAGAAATAATGACATCTCTAACAGTTGTGGATGAGTTGGTGAGGTGATAAGAACAAGCCGATTATATTTCAGATGCAGCCTTCCAGTGGATACAAAACATAAACTGTTCAACCTGGTAGAACTATTCACTCGACCAATAGCCTTTCTCGTTAATTTTTGTTTTCATTGCCCAAAAATAAAGAAGAAGACTTTACAATTGAGTTCTGGGTCTGTTGTACTCTATTTTCTTTCCTGTGATGGCCCTCAGGTCAGTGCACTGAATCCCCCATCCATGCACTTGTATAAACAGGTGATGACGCGTGATGGCCACTGGTTTTCTGCTTGGTCAGATGTTAACTCTGAGCCACCTGGACAGTTACTCCCTTCCATGTTCCCTCCAAATGAAACTTTAGATCTACACAGATGGTGAGCACTGATGGGAAACATTTGAGCAAGAAATAATTTGACTTTGCTCCGATTGTTAAGCTTTAAAGAATCCTTTAAATGTCATCCCTGTTCCTTTCCTTTAGCTTTTCCCAAATTTTTTCATTTGTTTTTTGTTTCCTTTTTTACTTCCCTTATCATCCTGGATGTTTTCCCTCTTTTTAATGGATAGTGTTTTTCCATTTTTAGATTGCTGAATCTATTGGCATTGCACAGTCTTCCGTTAATGGTGATTTTTCTGGAAGAGTTTTGGGACTGCATTTTCATAAGTGTATGGCAAAGAGAATAGAAGACATCACGCTCGTCTTCCTACCTCCCCCCTCCCCCTCGTCTTCCTCCTCCCCCTTGTCTTCCTTCAACCATAGACAAAATTAAACACACCTTTAAGAGCCTGTGCATCTTTGTATAACATATATTTGGGCTCAATGGCTGAATGTTCCATCTGTGTGTTCAGGATATACAGCAGAACTTGAGGTACAACTTGAAACCAAAACCTTTTGTTCACTGCCGGATTCGGATGAAATTTGATGGACAGATTGGGTCTCTCTCAAGAACGAATTGATGAGATTTTGGTGAGGATCCGGATCTGAATACTACAATTTCCAAAGTGGTTTTTCACCATTGAGAGGTGGAGCCAAAAACGATAAGTAGCACGATATCTCAATAAAATATGCACAGATTCGGACTAAACTTGGTGGACAGGTTGTGTGTGTGACAAGGATGAATTTATTCGATTTTGGTAAAGATCCGGATCTGGATACAATGAAGTTTTGATCGATTCTTCACCAATGAGAGAAGGGGTGAAAAACGATACAGATAATAGCACGGTATTTCAAAAGGTTGTGGATGGATTATGACAATTTGGTTGATGAGTTATTTCGATGACAAGAACAAGCCGATTAAAATTTGGTGTGTGTGAACAGGATTAATTGTGTAGATGCAGATCCAGCCTATCAGTGGGACACAAAACAAACTCTTCAGCCAAGCGAGGTATGCACTCTACCGAGTGCTGTTTTAGTTAAGTATGCAATGGGAGGTGGATGATGATGATGAGGGAAGAAGCCAGGTTGGGGAATACATGTGTGAGATAGAAGTGGTTCAGTTAAAATTCCACCATTTTATGCTTTTGTGGTAAATTTCATGGTCCGAAGTCAGTAAGGAGATGACGTCCAACCAGTCAGCGTCACAGAAGGAACGTTTTCATTGAGAAAAGGGAAGTAAGGAATCATCACGAATACTGACAAGATGTCCTGAAATTTTAAGAGCGATTAACATTGCATAAGAATGCATTCTTTTTAAAATTTATTTAATCTATTTCAGCCTCTTGTTTGTGATCTTCTTTTTCTGTGCCTGTCCTTGATAAGCCTGTGATGAATTGCTGCATAATATATTCGACTCTGAATGATCTCTAAAATCGTAGCCTGCTTACCGAATACAGTGTCAACCCAACCATTGTGATGCCACAAGGGTTTGATCTGCTGCCCACACTTTGGTCGGCACGCTGCTTCCCATGCTTCAACTTGTTGTAGTTCCATGAGAGGAATGCGTTCCAAAGCAAACTTTTAATCATTCGACATGTCTGGTGTTACATATTTTCACCAGGTGTAGATCCACACCAAACAATCCTGCAGTTTAACACCATAATAAAGTCCAACTTATTCAACCACTTGGGATTCCCGCTTAAGAGTTGTTGCAGCTGAAGCCCTTCAACATACATCGTGACAGATTTTCCTCCCATGTGAAACTTCAAACTCCAACCCAGCCATTGTTATCAGTTTAACATGTCCGAAGAAAAGGGTCATAAAAACCATCTCCCAAATGGGTAATCATCTCTTGTTTAAAGCGAGATGTTTGGTTTGTGCATGGTGGAAAGTAGCAATGTCAATGAGGACAATAACCCAAGTGATTATGAATGACTGATACAAGGTGTACCAGCAGAAATCACAGTTGTTGAGCCCTGTTCACACAGCTACGGTCACTGAAATGCAAACCAAATAATTCTGGCAAGCTTTTCTGCTCCTGACACCTTTCACTTCATGGGTGGTTACATGGGGAAACAGGGAGGGTGCACGAAGCGAAGGAAGCAAAGAGGGGACATGGGGTGGAAGGACATGAAAGCTGAGGGCTTCATGGTCATCCCCACCTACACCGAGGGCTCCACAGTCACTTCCGTTTGCCCGACTGGGCCATGTGCTTTAAGTGGTGGTGCTTGTCGGTTACTTCGTGCTTAACTTCTTTCCTTGAACATGGAATAATGTTTCCTTCATTCTCTCATTCAGATTACTGTCGTTGATCATCTAATTCTCCGTGCAATTGCAAAACAAGAAAAAGAGCAATCATAGATTGCAGAACCTCACCAGGACTTGCTTTGTGTGTTGTGTTGTGTGGTGTTGGTGTAGTTTTGGGTGGTGTTTGTGTACTGGTGTATTACATAATTAATGAGACAAAATTAGAACTGCCACTTTATAACTGCTGGTAGTGATGACTTGTTCAGCCATTTCAGAGAAGAAGAATTTTGAAGGTTAAAAAAATATATATAAAAAATTATCTGCCAAATCATGTGACCGATAACACCATCAAAAACATTTTTATGGACCATTTTATCCCAAGATGACCCTCAAAATTTTTCATATTGATCGGATGTCGCGTTCTGCATGTGCAATTATAATGTCATAAGGAAGTCTTGATGATCATCAAGTACGTATGATTTTGTAAAAGATCCCTCATTCCCCATGAGGAGTACTTGCAATGTGTCAAGTTTCAATTTTCTCTTGGTACAGTTTCAGAGATAGAGGTGAACAAAGTTTTTCCGTTTTTCTAACATGGCTGCCACATCATGTGACCTATGACGTCATAATTATCATAAAAACATTCGACACGAGTAGACGCACCAATGGTGAAAATTTTGTCTCAATCTGACAAGCGGTTACGGAGAAAAACACAAAAGTTCTGTGCGGACAAACAAACAAGCAGTCAGAGACTGGTACTTACGAAATCGTCAACTTGACCTCTGACCTTGTTTAATAAAAGCTGTCTCCAGAGAAGGCAGCGACGCAAACCAGAAGTTTCTACGATGATTCTGTTCCAAACCATCAAAAATCGAATGTTTGACCTCACTGTGACCTTGACCGTTGACCGATTTTGACCAAAATCTAATCAGCACTAGCAATCACCCTCCTGAATCACGTGGTGTAATTTGACATTGGTTGCTTCTTCCGTTCTCGAGTTATCGTGCCTACAAACAAACAAACACACAAACACAGGACGGAAGTGATCAATATACTTACGAAATCTTTAGATTTCGTCAGTAACAAATGGACCCAAATGCAATACCCTCCCCTTCCGCGAGGGTAACAAGCTATTCTCTGCTTGCTGTCGCCTACAAATGTGTTGAAAAAGGAATGTTTTCCATTCACTGACAGTTGTGGTTGTGGTTTTGAGAAAAAAAAAATTGTGCCCCAATCCATTTTGTGTTGTTTTTTTTTTCTTCTTTTTTTTCTCCACCTTCATTTTACTTTGCTTTTTCTTAGCTTTAAAAACATATTAATGGCATCATGCTATTTTCGTTAAAAGGTTAAAAAAAGGCATCCATCGTGGCCACAGTTTTAAAAGGAATAATTTACTCTACTTTGCAGATTGAGAAAAATTTCTCTGCTTTCGGGCTTGCACATGCTGTTTGAGTTACCCCTGTAATCATTCTATAAATTGATACTTGCTGAGCAAAATGTTTTAGCCTTTTATGGGCCACACATACATCACTTCACTGCGTTTCAAGAGGAATTAGTCACTGTGGCTAATCCAGGTTTAGAATGATTAGCCACAGGAGAAAGGAACTGGCCACATATTTTATTCAAAAGGTTTTTTTTTAGCAATATGAAATAATAAGTTAATTTTAAGGTGGATGTGTGAGTTTGATGGGTGAGGTTGGTTGGATGAGTGAGTTGGATTGTTCAGATTGGTTGAATGAACCAATTGGTTGGATGAGTGAGTTTGACATGTGAGATTGGTTGACCATCAGGGGAGGTGGTGATTGTGTGTGTTATGGTCATTGTGCCTTTAGTAGGTGGGGGTGGTTGTGGACCAGGATTGGACCAACCTCATGCCAGTCAAACTCACTCATCCAACCAAACTCATCCAACCAATGTCACACATCGAACTCACTCATACAACCAATCTCACCCATCAACTTCACTCATCCAACCAACCAAAGTCACCCATCAAACTCTCATCCAAACAAACTCGTCCTACGACAGGTACTACGACTGATTGTGTCAAAACTCACCTGGCAACCACTGACGCAATGAAGCATGTAGCGCCGAATCATGCTGAATCATTCCGGAAAAAAAAAAAACTATTTCAAAAAATTAAAATAAAAATTTGAGACGAGAATCATGGGAATTATGAGTAATTTCAGTCTTTTTTTTTTACTAGAAACTAGTTTAAAACTATTAAAGTTAGTATATACAACCTTGTACGAAATCACGCGTGATTTCCGTAATTAAAACACAAAATGGCGGCCGTCTCAACGAAGGTTGAATTCTGTGCTAAAATCACCTAAAATTCATCTAAAACTGGTTAAAAAAACAAAAAACCACTAAAACATGGATTCGCCACAGTGGCTAATGGGTGGTTTAAAATGTTAGCCACAGGTAAGGGGGGATTCACCCTGTGGCGAGCGGCAGCGCACACCCAGCTTCATGTATGCCTTTTTGAAGTTTTTTTTTCAATTTGAAGATGCTGCTTCGTTCATATGCAGCACAAGGCTGTGGGGTAGCATTATTGGCTGAGGGCGAGGCTGTGCCGCTGATGTAATGCTCTCCGTTGGTTAGGGCTGGAATTTGGACAGGGTGCTGGCGATAGCTCACCGACGCTTTGCGAAGCACACAATGGGATCTTTAACGTCCAACAACTAATGCTGGCAGGTGGGGCTCCCATTTAACGTCCATCCAAGGGACGAGCACACGCATTGATGAATCACCCTGCCTGTGATACACTGGGATGATGGTTTATAGCTGGGGTAGGATTCAAACCCAGGTTAGACAGCTTAGAGACGAGTGTGTACCTTAACACCATCCTGCCAGCCCCATCTGGTGCTGGCTATTTCACTCAGTGATGCAATGGTTGGTCAGAGAGGTCAGCAGTTCGAACCCGACCCTGGCCTCGTCCAAGCAAAGACCTGAAAAATGGTATGTGCTATGTTCTGTGCCCCTAGTACATGTTACATCTGAACAACAAACAGATGTGCCAGTGAAGTACATTTGGTACTCAGAAGAGGATGAATGGAATGTGCAGCAACATCCACCCTTCCGTGCATCCAAGGCCCCCACAGCATGACAGTTTTGCACAGATTAAATGGCTGCAAAAATTCCACGGTATGGAGCTAAGTTTGAAACTGATTATCCCATTACTGATGTCAGTTCCACTTCACGAAATGGAAGTGGATTGTTGGCAACAAGATTCATCCCATGTCCAGTTATTGGTGTGCACTTGGGATTTCACAACCCTTGTGGTGCATAATTATCATCATATTTCCAGCTGTACTACTGCGCCCCATATTGGTACTGCGGTCCCGTGAGACGTAGCGACTATTGAGCGTCCAGTCAGACGTGTTCGGAGACCTTTGATTCGAATGCCTTCCTTGCAGTTTAAACTTCTGCTGCATCGCTTGCTCCTTGCCGGACATAAAGCTGTCGCGGGCAATGAACGAGGCATACCACCATTCCTATCGTTTCTCCCCAAGGAACATCAAATTTATCAGCAGGGGTTCATTGCTGATGTATACCTTTGATGTTTGCTCGGAGCTCCATGCAGTGGATTGCATGCTCCTCTCAAACATCCAAGTTTCTAGTGAAGAGTGTGCTGTTTGACCGAACCTGTGTTTTATGAGAGCATTTGGTTTTTTTGTTTGTGGCAATGCCTTGATAAAGGTTGAATAGAATGAGGATGTACATGAAACTGAAGGCTCTTCCACGGTCAACTCGGGGACATAAGAACTGGCTGTACAATACAGGATTAATGGGGAACGCTCCTCTTTGAGCTGGGTGTTTCCAATTACGTGCTGCAGTTTTATGAAATATTGAAGAGGTATCTTCATTCTTCCTCACCATGATGCCCAAAAATGGAAGAACACAGTGTCTCCATTTTTGTCGTATTTCAGCATTTAAAAATAAATAAATAAAAACGACTCGTGCTTTGCTTATTGAGCTTGCATTAAAACTGCTATGTCAACGTAAAACGAACAGTTTCTTTGCTGCTTCCTCGTTAACTTATTTGATTTTCTGCAGTGAATGGCATTACTGAGTAATTGCCTGGTTTTGTTGTCTGGTTGTGCTTGTCATCTTTCACTTGTAATAATATTTGTGTTGTACTCCAGTGTTGAAGTGGAGTTGAGACCTATTCTGGAAGGATGAATTACCTTGGTCTTCATATCCTTTGGCTGGTATTTATTTTTGTTTGGAGCGGGGGAATTTGTCCTCTTTATTTTATAATATTGTTGTGGATTCTCGCCCGTCCGGCGTGCGGGCGACCACCTTCACCCAATTGTGGCCGCGCGCCCACCGAACGAGCAATCTAGTCGCAGCTTTCGGATCAACGCCGAAACCCAGCTTCGGGTGTTGTTAACCACACCATAAACCAGCCAACTCTTCTGTCCGCGCTACAGGGTTGATCGCCGAATTGTCGATGTACCTAATTATTCGTGCAGACAAATGCCAGGAGTTTACACCTCAACGGAGCCTGCACGAAAACGAGCCGCTTTAAGCAGCTCGTTCCGTTTGCGATTGCCGAGCGGTTTTAAATCGCCAAGCCCCGTCGGACCAGATGTACGTTTTATAAGCTATTAATCAGCCAGCTATTTATTCCAAACGCAATTATGGCAGGCAATGGCAGGAAGAGACGCAACGAGCAGGTGACATTCGAAAATGGGGAACATTTATTTGCAAACGCAAGCAATGCAATGAATGGGGATAGGGGACAAGACACGAGCACAAACCTGCAGCCGATATCTATTTATTATGTACATGCACTTAAAACAATTCTACTTACGGACAAGGCGCCACAGACTTTCATGCAAAAACCCCAGAAAAGAAAGATAGAACTGGGCTCGTAAGCCTTTAATGTTCCTCGGAGCTGGGATGACCGAAGGAGCTACGCGAGGCCGGGCAGGTTACCTTTGTCGCCCTTGAGGCGACTCGATGGGTCTTTTGGTCGGCGACCCTCCGTCTATCTCGTCAACACGGCAGCTGTTGTTACGGTGGCTTGGTTGGTCCAGGGCCTAACAGCGCGGCCTGACCGACGCATCAGAGGAGCGAACGGGCCTTGCTCTTTTTGAGTTGATGCTCTTGAAGAGCCCGCTCACTCCTCAGCATCGCTCAACCGACTCCAGGCCCGATTGCTCGGACCGTTATGTTGCTTGCTGGCGACTTCTCTCCGGCTGCAACTCGACTGCCTCCACCGACCAAAAAAAAATGACCAACCACTTGGTGACTTGGCTGGCAACTTCTCTCCAGCTCCAATGACTAATGAACTCCAATCCTCCGACCAACTCCACTCTCGGTGTCGAAACGCGCCTTTTTATAGCCCAGAGGGGTGAAGCCGCTGTAGGCTTCGCCACCCGAAGGTGGCGCTTGCCCCTTTCACCCTTGAACTTTCACCCCCGGCTGGCTCCGCCCCTTTCGTCATTTTGATCCATTTTGTAAGTCATGCGCGCCGTGTTTGAAATCACTCTGCCGCTGTCGAGGATGCCATCGTGTTTGTTTGTGGAGATGTTGTTTGTTGGGGATGTTTTGTTGTTGAAAAGATGGCGGTGCCGTGGAGATGCTGGTGAGGAGATTTTGGCGGTTGTGGAGAAGGTGGTGAGGAGATGGTTCTGCAGAAGGTGGTGAGGAGATGTTGGCGGTTGTGGAGGTGGTGAGGAGATGTTTAAAATAAAGAAAGGAAAGAATAACACTACCTCAAAGGTTCACAGCCCGGCACATGAATAATTCCCGTAATACATCAGTGGGGAAATCTAACCTGGACACACTTATCGACATAACTGATCTTCGGGGAACCTGAATGGTGATCTGTGAATTTCCACAACCGTAACACTACCCCCTCCCCTTTTTACAGACTCGTCCTGAGTCCTCAAATTTTCGTGTGCCTTCACGTGTAAGTTTTCCCTGAGTGCGATTTACCTTCGGATCCCTGAGTGTGACATTTGGTGTATCCTTGTCCCAAAAGTAAATAACCTACGGGCTGTGTAACTAACTAAACAAACTCACTCATACAGACGACTTAACTAAAATTGCCGGCGCTATGACATACATGCAGGGGGAGCAAAACTCATTCACAATTTTACCATAACCTTTACCTTATACATTTTACACTAAACCATGGCCCAGGATTGATGGACTCTGTGGGGAAAAAGGGTATGGCAAAGTTATTCAGTATTTTAGGGTGAGAGCTCCGCAGCTGAAGGTCGGATGTCTTCGGGGCCTGTTCAAACGGCCCCGTTGTCTGTCACAAAACCTTTTTCATGTCTTCAGCTGCTGGAGGCAACTCGCCCTAACCCGGCATGCCATATGCCACCCCACAGGCCATTCTTGAAGCAGGGAGCCAGGCTGCCCAAATGCAGTCTCTGACTCATGAAACAAATGCAGGACTGAACACAAGAAGGTAGCCGGCTGCCCAATGCAGTCCCAGGCTTCCCCCCTGAATTGAACTGGATGACGCAAGCAAACACAAAAGGGTATGCAAACAAGGGCTAGCAGGCATGGGGTCAAGGCAGAGGCAGGCAGACAAGGCATGGCAAGGCCGGAACAGGTCGCTGTAGCACAAACAGGCCAGCATACGCAGCTGGCCGGCCTCTTGTCTCGTTCTGGACGTTTGTGGAGGGAATGCGGCGATGCCGGCTAGTCTGGAGGCGGGCTCGGACCTACCCTACTGTCTCCCTCCCAACCTATCGCCTTTGCCTGTCTCTGTCCATACCCACTCCCTTAGTTTGCAAAACCAAATTTAGCCCCATCTTATTTTTTTATTTTTTCCTTTTTAATTCGTCTCCCTAATCCCCTTTATTGTCTTTGTCTGGCTAACCTACCATGTCACTCAGCCTACTCCCAACCCCTACATTCCCTTCCTGGAGGGGAATAAGGGAGAGCTAGCATCCTGCCTTGAGGCCTAATTAAGCCTCAGCATGGCCTCCTCAGATCTCAGCAATCTAACCCAAGGTGGGTCCAGCGGCCTACAACGAGCGCGAAGGGATGGATGGTGTGGAGGGGTACACTTCCCTATCTACCCTAACATTTACTAGCCTTAAACTACCCCGGGACTTTCAACAACCGCCTCTCGCTTAATCTGTTGGTTATACCAACTAAGATTCCCATCGCCTGTGTTGGTGTCCTCACAAATTCGACCTTGCCCTCGGACGGTTTCGTGGCTGGGTAGCGTGGCTCACTTGGCAGGAACTACCCTCTGCCGATTCTCCGACTATGGCACCCCCGGGCCCTGCGACTGTCTCCGAGCTGACCAGCTCCCGAAAACCTGGGGAGTGCCCTTCATGGCTACTCCCCCTCGATGCTCACGTGGCATGCTGGCGCCACGGGCCCCTTTGCCTGGGTGCCCGTGCCCACGACACTGCCCACGTGGCCATTGGCGCTCTGGGTCCCGCATCATGCGGGCCCACCCGTGCCCACTACGCTATCCCGGCCCCTTTTGGGCGCTTGGCCTATCGCGGCCGACGAGCCCAGTGCCCGGTCAGGTCAGGTCAGGTATGGGAGCATGTGCCAGAACAGCACGTCGCTGCGTCCACTTTCCGTCGGTACTCCAGGGGCCTCCGTCTGGCCATCCCCCAGGCAGATGCCAGGCCCATCCCCATCTCCTTGAGATGGTGGTCAACCTGCTGCAACCATGAGGCACGTGGTCGGCCCACTGGCCTCCTCCACTCATGAGACTCCCTCGCTGAGAGAATCTGGTGAGCAGGATCAGCATCAGGAAAACGAGCCACATGTCCATACAGCCGCAACTGACGCTCACGGACTATGCAGGTAACAAATCTCATCCGAGTCTCTCTCAGCAACCGCTCGTTGGACACAAAATCCGACCAGCGATAGCCAAGGATTCTCCGAAGACACCTGGTACCAAAGGAATTAAGTGCCCGGGGTGCCCACTAAGCGATACTCACCGTTCGCAGCCACGCTCCCAGCCCGTCAACAGGACTCCTGCACCCCTCCAAACGGGGTTCGAGCCTACATTCTCACCAACAGCAAAACGACCTCCATTCTGTTTTTCCTCCATTTCCTCCACCTCCATTTCCACAACCGTAACAATATATTGTCACGTCTGAGGCTCACTAACTTGTACCTCAGCACCGAAGCTCTTACGAATGCCTCCACGGATTTCTGAAACTTTAATGTACTGCGTTTAGTTGTTTTAACTTGTCGTTACCATTCCCCAGTAATCATTCAAGAAAAACCGAACCGGGTGGCGGAAAGCGGAAAGCGTACAAGAGGCAATGGGCAGGAAAATGTCTCATTATAATGCTTTTAAAAAAAGTGATTCTTCACCATTGAGAGATGGGGCCGAAAACTATATACATATATATATATATATATATATATATATATATATATATATATATATATATATATATATATATATATATATATATATATATATATATATATATATATATATATATATATATATATATATATATATTTATATATTTATATATTTATATATTTATATATTTATATATTTATATATTATATATATATATATATATATATATATATATATATATATATATATATATATATATATATATATATATATATATATACAGTGCTCAGCATAAATGAGTACACCCTGACAGATTTGTCAGAAAACCTTTAGTTTCCTTTCAGAATCCACATTTTCTTTAGGATACTATACTACAAAATACTCCCACAAATGTGGGCCATTGAATGCAAACAAGATTTATAAATTTGCACACACAAAAAAGGAATTTTCCTAACAAATTCATTAAAGACCATGTTGCAAAAATGAGTACACCCCAATCAAAGTCTTAGGAGCAAAGCTAAATTTTAGACTACAAAATTCTAATTAACAATAATTCAACCACAGGTGAGTCTAATTATTCATTAAACAGGTGCCCAGCAGACAGTTGACTATAATTTAAGGGTGTTACTTAACAAAGAAAACCCCTTCCCATTTCATGCTGTCAGCAATGGCACCACATGGAAGAGAAATGTCACAAGACCTGAGAAAGAAAATAATTTCTTTACACAAGGAAGGTGAAGGCTACAAGAAGATCAGCAAAGCTTTACTCATCAGACAGAATACGGGAGCAAAAGTGATACAAAAAAATTAACAAATATGGAACTGCAACCATCTCACAGAGACGTGCAGGCTGTCCACGGAAGTCAACACCTCGACAGGAGCGTCTTCTGATGAGAAGGGCTGAAGAAAATCGCCATGCAAGTTCTCTGCACTTAGCTATAGAAGTAGAAAGCCAAACTGGGGTGACTGTTTCCCATGACACAATACGGCATACACTGCAGAGGAATGGCATGCATGGGTGTTGTCCACGAAGGAAGCCTCTCCTAAAGCCCATGCACAAAAAAGCCCGCCTAGGATTTGCCAGGGCCCATGCTAAAAAAGATGAAGATTACTGGGACTCCATACTCTGGAGTGATGAGACCAAGATATATGTTTTTGGAACTGATGGCTTCAAAACTGTATGGTGTCACAAAGGTGAGGAGTACAAAGAAAAATGCATGGTGCCTACAGTGAAACATGGTGGTGGCAGTGTCCTTATGTGGGGCTGCATGAGTGCTGCTGGTGTCGGGGAGCTGCATTTCATTGACGGTATCATGAATTCACAGATGTACTGCTCGATATTGAAAGAGAAGATGCTTCCATCATTCCGTGCCCTTGGTTGTCATGCACTTTTCCAACACCATCTAAGGCCACTGTTGCATTTCTGAAGAAGAACAGGGTCAAAGTGATTCAGTGGCCAAGTATGTCTCCTGATCTGAACCCAATCGAGCACCTATGGGGAATTCTGAAGAGACAAGTTGAGCATCACTCTCCATCCAGCATCCAGACTCAAAAACAGGTCGTTCTTGAAGAATGGAAAAAGATAGATGTTGCAATATGTCGCCAACTTGTTCATTCCATGCCGAGAAGACTTGGTGCTGTCCTTCAAAATCATGGAGGTCATACAAAATACTAGATGTAGTAGTTTTTGTTATGGGGTGTATTCATTTTTGCATCAACTAATTTGAGTAAAACTGAAGATTTTGTCATCTAAGTTATATTATTAACCTTACTTTCATGTTATGAGTTAAACAAATTTTCTATAAAACTCATTTTTGTCAAAATTTTGGAAATTATTCTTGTGTTCATTGAGATATTGATTAAAATCTTACTTTTCAAATGGGGTGTATTCATTTATGTTGAGCACTGTATGTGTATGTGTGTATATATATATATATATATATATGTGTATGTGTGTATATATATATATATATATATATATATATATATATATATATATATATATATATATATATATATATATATATATATATATATATATATATATATATATATATATATATATATATATATATATATATATATCAAAGAGCTTTGGACGGATTCGGACGAAACTTGGTGGACAGGTTGGTTATGTAACAAGAACGAATTTATTCGATTTTTGTGAGGATCCAGATCCGGACATGAGAATGTTTTTAAATTTTTCAAGTGATTCTTCACCATTCAGAGACGTGGCCAAAAACGATATATCACATGATATATCAAAATATTTGTGACCCCGATATGTTCCACTGGATCAGGAATTGTGCGGCGAAGGTATGCATTCTACCAAGTACCCTTCGAGTTTAAACTGTGATGTTTATTTTTGGATGATATTTTCTATATATTTTCCTCAATATTTTCTGGAAGCCCAGGAACCACACTCCCTTATTCCCATAGGAATTTGGTTTCGAACATCATGGCATTTTCGAGGAACATCACCCCCGTGATATTTTAGGGTTTGCTGTATACAAATTCACTTTTATAGTGTAGATCTGCATTGACAATGCCATGCTCCAACTCAATACGATAAACATTGTGATGACATTATTGGATTGTCATCATAGAGTCCTCACTTTCTTTGATCTCTGGTTGTGCTGTTTACTTGCAGCATCAGGATCTTGCCCCACCACCAAAACACAGGTGGCTTTTTTGTGGCAGTAATTGAAAAGAAGACCACCCTGCCTTGGAGCAAGCAACAACCAAAGGTGATAAAAGGTTGAACTGTTGCATTGCCTATTCTTTTTTCCTCCCCCTGTCCCCATTCATTTGCTGTCATAGTTTAACTTTGATTTCATCTTTGGACCACTTTTGTTTGAATGTTTCAGGTCAAGCAATGCCATTCTAAAGATGATGTGAGAAAAGAGTCCAGCAGTACATCCACCTGCGTTGAGGGTTCTGGTGCCATGTCCACCTGCGTCGAGGGCTCCGGCGCCGCGCCGACCTGCATCGAGGGTTCTGGTGCCGCGCCCACCTGCGTCGAGGGCTCCAGCACCGATGGCTCCAACGCCGTGCCTGCTTGCGCTGCCACCCCTGCCTACTTCAAGGGACCACGTGCTTTAAGGGATGGCATTTGTATGTAAGTCTGCATGGTGTTTAATTTTGATTCCCTTTTTATTTAACTCTTTCGTTTGTAACAGTTTCTTCCTGACCCAACATATCTTGTTTGGCATGACCACGTTTTTACCTCTTTGGCTGACTGGATTGCTCTGACCAAGTCCTCCTCCGAACAAGAGAATGAAGCTGATGGGTTTCAAAGAGGATCCGTTTGTCTTCCTGAAAGGGGACGATGCAGTATTTTCGTCTTTTGAGTACGTACAAATCTCTGTTTGTTTCCTTGGAATGCAGCAGAATAACTTAAGTGCATGCCGTGATTTTAATGAGGAGCGTTGTCTGCAATTGTTTGCTGAACAGCAGACCCTCCCCATTCATGGGGGTTACGTTCTTGGAAAAACCCAGCATTGGGAAAAACCGCAATGTGCAAAGTTAAGACCTTATGGGGAAAATAGCGTTTGGGGAACCAACTCAAAAATGTATCGACTTTTTTGCCTAAACTGTGATCGTAAAAATGAATTGTACTTACTTTTTATGATGGTGATGAAGGGCGTTGGAGGTTATTGAGATAATGTCGACTTCCTTGGCTTTGGGTCATCAGGGTCATCAAGCTTTGTGAAGAAGGAGCCGATCTTTGTCTGCTTTGCCTTGTTCTGCATGTCCTTAGAGACCTCCGGATAATGTGCCATGACAGCGTCCATCTCTCGCTTAAATTTCAAGCACCCCTCCATGAAGGCTTCTTCTTCTTCTTCTTTTTCTTCTTTTTCTTCTTTTTCTCTCTTTTTCTCTCTTTTTCTCTCTTTTTCTCTCTTTTTCTCTCTTTTTCTCTCTTTTTCTCTTTCTCTCTTTTTCTCTCTTTTTCTCTCTTTTTCTCTCTTTTTCTCTCTTTTTCTCTCTTTTTCTCTCTTTTTCTCTCTTTTTCTCTCTTTTTTTATTTTTCTCTTTTTCTCTTTTTTTCTTTTTCTCTCTTTTCTCCTTTTCTTCTTTTCTTCTTTTCTCTTTTCTCTTTTCTCTTTTCTTTTTTTTTTCTTCTTCTTTTTCTTTTTTCTTCTTCTTTTTCTTTTTTCTTCTTCTTTTTCTTTTTCTTTTTCTTTTTCTTCTTCTTTTTCTTTTTCTTCTTCTTTTTCTTTTTTCTTCTTCTTTTTCTTTTTTCTTCTTCTTTTTCTTTTTTCTTCTTCTTTTTCTTTTTTCTTCTTCTTTTTCTTTTTTCTTCTTCTTTTTCCTTTTTCTTCTTCTTTTTCTTTTTTCTTCTTCTTTTTCAGAGCCTTGAGCCTCTATTTATGCCATGCACCTAAACTTTTGAGCTGGAGCAGACAAGTACGCGGGACATTATATTGTTAGACCCGTTTCTTTGACAAATTTCAACAATGATTTGCAGAGTCGAGGGTGCTTCGAGCTCAATCGGCAAAGTGTGTCCAGTACACCTGATCAGCTGATCCCCATCTCTCAGGCAGTGGAACAGGTGCAACCTGTACTGATGGCATTGTGTGAAGATGTGATCCACATCTTTGGGAACCTGATATCGCTCGCAGAACCCCGTGGGGTGACACCCTACCGGCCTAGCCTCTGTGAATAAAAGTTTAGAGAACAATGTCCGAGTCTGAGCCTGCAGAGGATTGCCTGGTCCCTTCGGGAGAGTCTGTGAACTTGATGAAGACGAGCAAAAACCTCTCAAGATATGTTCCTCATTCTGCTTTATCCCAAGTCTTCTCTTTCATGCTCATAAACTTTGTCTTATTTCCCTCTCCTCACTTAAGAACAAATAAACAAATATTTTCATTCAAAAAAATTAACAAATCATGAACTCATTCTGCCTCCTTTTTCCTTCCCAAGTTCATTCTTTATTTCTTCTTTTCTCATGACCTCCAAATTAAACCAACATTCCTCATAATTGAATTAATTTGCTTCTTACTTTAAAAGCTTTGAATAACATTTTATCTTGTTTCACTTATCTTTTATCACGAAAACCCTACGTTCTTATTCTTCTTCACAACACCCCAAATGTTGTTCATAACTACAGTCGTGGCCAAAAATATTGGCACCCTTGCCCTCTTTACAAATAACTCACAATTTCCTCGAAAAATAAGTTGAAATTGACAAAAGAAATTTGGTCTCCACCATTCTTTATTTCACTGCTAATATTACAGAACCGTTGTTTTTGATTCAGAACTTAATATAACCTTTCAGAGAAGAAAATAAAAAGAAATGGCATTGACGTCCTTGAGTTAATATTTGGTATCACAGCCTTTGGACAAAATAACTGCAGTCAAGCACTTCCTGTAGCCATGAATGATCTTCCTACACCTCTCTGCTGGCACTTTGGCCCACTCTTCTTGTGCAAACTGCTCCAGTTCTCCCAGATTTGAAGGGTGCCTTCTCCCACCTGCTGTTTTCAGATCTCCCCACAGGTGTTCAATGGGATTCAGATCTGGACTCATTGTTGGCCACTTCAGAACTGTCCAGTATTTTGTCTTGAACCATTCCAGAGTGTTTTTTTTAAAGTGTGTTTGGGGTCATTGTCCTGCTGCAAGACCCCATGACCTTCGATGGAGACACAGCTTTTTGACACTGAGTTGAACATTTTGCTCCAAAATACCTTGGGAATCTCCTGATTTCATGATTCCATGCACACATTCAAGGCACCCAGTGCCAGAGGCAGCACAGCAACCCCAAAACATCACTGAACCTCCTCGATGTTTGACTGAAGAGAAAGTTTTTATTTTTTATTTTATTTGAAGACTTCATTTTGTTTTCTCGAAACAGATATGATGTGCTTTACCAAAAAGCTCGAATTTGGTCTCTTCTGTTCACAGGACATTCTCCTCGAATGATTTAGGCCTGTTCAGGTGTATTTTGGCAAACTCCAGTCAGGCTTTCTTATGTCTCTCTCAGTTGTGGGGTCCTCCTTTGTCTCCGACCATGGAACTCTCTTTCATTGAGTTGGCGACAGATGGTGTGAGTTGAAACTGTCGCACCTTGTCTGAAGGTCAGCTTGAATCTGTTTGGCAGTTGATCGAGGTTCTTTCTCCATCATTCATATAATCCTTTGCTGCAATCTTCGATCATATTTTCTCTTGTGGCCATTTCCTGATAACATTGCGTATGGTGGACACAAGAACATCAAGGTCTCTGGCGATGGACTTTTCGCCCTGAGATTGTCCATGCTTGGCTGCAATCTTCTGTCTGACCTCCTCAGACAATTCTCTGGTTCTCTTTCTTTTCTCCACGCTCATTGTGGTCCACACAGTGACACAAAACAGCAGAATGACTCCTTTTCTCTATTCAAACTGGTTGAATGAGTGATTTTTATATTACAGGCACTGGCAACTCACCACAAGTGAGTTCAATTCCTAAGAATCACCAGCTTTAAATCTTATTACATTTAAGAATGTCAAAAAGGTGCCAAAATATTGTCCTGGCCATTTTAGGATTTCTGTGTGGAATAAGCGAAGATTTAGTAATTTTTTTCAGCTTTTTTTTTTTTTTTTGTTCTCCTGAACACCAAATAAATACATGGGTGGATACCAAACAATTTTTTTTATTTCAACAATTTTCTGGAAGAAATGGTGCATTATTTGAAAAACGTGCAAGGTTGCCAATATTTTTAGCCACGGCTGTATATTCTGTCACAAACACGATATCAAACTAAATTGTGCGTTATCAAACTAAATCACATGATATCACATGATTACAGTCCGTGCAGCATAGTATCGAAAGAGTAATTAACCTCCGCCATCGAAGATCGGAGGTTACTGTTTTCACCCCTTTTTGTTTGTTTGTTTGTTTGTGAACAGTATTCCGGAAAAACTCCTGGACGGATTTCGACGAAACTTGGTGGGGGGATGAGGTATGGTCCAAGGATCATGCCATTAGATTTTGGACTTGGTCCAAAATCCAATATGGCGGCCATTTTCAAAAAATATTAGAATTTTTTTTTTGCATTTCTCCATGATTTAAGTGATTTACAACCCCCCCCCGCCCCCCCAAAAAAATTGTTAGAGGAAAAAAAAAATTTTGCAACTTTTTTTTCAACAATTTCGATTTTTTTTTTGCATTTCTACATGTTATAAGTGATTTCCAACAAAAAAACATGCCAAAATTATAATTGCGGCTGATTTTGGAACTTCAGGTGGATATACCCACGTAAAAGCAATTTCTGTCTCAAGGAATCTAGTTATGACGAATGAATTGAGTATGTAAAAGTTAAAAGTAAAAGGGAGAATTGCAAACTATAACTCTGTGAGCACTGTTGACGTCAAATTGAATGAATAGGATATCAGGTTCACTTGAGTGACCTAGCAGTATTGGCGGTGGAGGTTTTGCACTCTACCGAGTGCTCCCCCTCCAGATGAATCTGCGATGGAGGGCAGCATGGGGCTGTGGGGTAAGATGGATATGCAAGGTTGTGTATTCCTCCGCGCCAGATGACGATAGAGCGAGGGACCCATGCTGTGATCGGCACTATTTACCACAATGATTCAACCGCGATAGAGTGAAACGGCAATGCGGAAACCCGTGATCGGGGTGAGCCTGCTGTATGTGCATTTATTGGATTTTCTTGTTCACTGGAGGTGGGAAGATTTTTCTGATTTAACAGTGGTGAGGTGCTCACCAACAGGGTTTGGAGGAGTTTTTAACAGGAGTGATCACTCCATTACTCCTGCACTATCATTTAAACCTCATTGCCCAATCAGTGGCTTGGTTTTTATAAAATAACACCAATGTTTTCAAAGCTATAGACATTCCATTCCATTTTACTGTAACCCTTTTGTTGATACTCAATGGACAGCTGCCATACTTGCTGCAAGCAGTGGCAGCATCTCTCTGCTCCCCACTCATGCCTTCCTTCTCCCCCCCCCCTTCCCTTTGTGTTTTTATTGATGCTTGTGTGCAGGAAATTTTATGGTTTGCATCGCAAATTTCCTCGGGAATGTGTCCTGATGCCCACGCACATGGGAAAGAAACGTAATCTTTATATGGTCTCTCCCCAGTTGCGCCAGTTCTTGATCTACAACAGTGAATTTGTCAAGGTAGGTCTGTATATGGTCAGGCTCTGCCATGAGGTGGGAGGACACTTGTCAGTATGCTTAGTTATTTTATTTGCTCATGAATTGCGGTCTTTCTGGCAACCTGTGACCTTGCTGGCGTGACCTCCTTGTACTTTGATGAGAAGGGCTTGACTGACAATTTTTGCAAAATCCTTTCAAGCTGGTCTTTTAAAAATTATTCTTTTTATTATGTCTTTCTTTCTTTCTCCTTTCTGAATCTTTTCTTCCTCCAGAGATAAGATTGATAGAGTACGGTGCTGTCTTTTATGTTGGGCATTTAAAGCCCCTTCCGCATAAACGCAAAGGCGTGTACCTCAGACATTTTCCACAATTCCTTTGATTTGACCATTTGAAACCAGATTATTTAGTGGCTGTTTCATTTGTTGCCTTTTATCTATTTACTTTTGCAAGTTCAGCTTGCAATGAAAAAAAAAAGGTTTATAAAGCACCGAATGAGCAAAATTATTGCATTTACAGAATGTGTTGATTGGGAAGTGGATATAATATAGACTGTTATAAAAATGCCTGGGAAGGAGAGGGCAATCCACCCAGTATAACCCTTGCCAAGAAACTGCTTTGGCAGGAGTTAACCTGCCCTCGGGCAGAATATCAGAATACATGAGAAATGACTTAAACACTGAGTATGGGAAATACTGAGCCATGAACACTTTGTTAACCTCCGCCATCGAAGATGGACGGAGGTTACTGTTTTCACCCGTCTGTTTGTTTGTTTGTGAACAGTATTACAGAAAGACTCCTGGACGGATTTCGACGAAACTTGGTGGGGGGATGAGGTATGGTCCAAGGATCATGCCATTAGATTTTGAACGTGGTCCAAAGTCCAATATGGCCGCTGTGGCGGCCATTTTGAAAAAATATTTGAATTTTTGTTTTTGCATTTCTACATGCTTTCAGTAATGTCCAACCAAAAAAAAACATTTGTTGGAGAAAAAAAACCAGAAAATTTTGCAACTTTTTTTCAAAAAAATGTCGATTTTATTTGAAAAAGATTTGAATATTTTTTTTACATTTCTACATGGTTTAAGTGATTTATGAGAAAACCCCAGAAATTTTGCAACTTTTTTTTAAAAAAAATTCGATTTTATTTTTTTTGCATTTCCACATGCGCGTCGATCTAGTTTAGTTTATTCAATCGTGGTTCAGTCGAGTCTGATCCGTTTTGACCTACAATGAATAGGATATCAGGTTCACTTAAGTGACCCAGCAGTATTGGCGGTAGAGGTTTTGCACTCTACCGAGTGCTCCCCCTCAAGTTACCTCTGCCACCAAAGTTGAAGGAGGTGATATTTTCACCCCTTTCTGTTTGTTTGTGTGCACGATATCTCAAAAAGTTGTGGACAGATCCGGATGAAATTTTGTGGACGGGTGCGGTGTGTGATAAGGATGAACTGATTAGATTTGGTGAAGATCCGGATCTGTATCCGACAACTCCAATTTTTTAAGTGATTCTTCACCATTGAGAGATCAGGCCGAGAGCCATATGTAGCACGATATCTCAAAAAGTTGTGGACGGATCTGGATGACTTTTTGTGGACAGGTTGGGTGTGTGACAAGGATGAACTGATTCGATTTTGGTGAATATCCAAATCCAGATCTGGACATGAGAATTATTTAAGTTTTTTGAAGTGATTCTTCACCATTGAGAGATAGGGCCAAAAATGATATAGTGCTGTCTCACATGATATTTCAAAAATGTATTGGGCCCAATATGTTCTCGCGGATCAGGCATTACATGGTGGAGGTATACGCTCCACTGAGTGCCCTTCTAGTTGGTGTAAAGGAACATTAATGTGCATCAGACCATTTAATATATGGACTGAATTTTGGACCTGTTTGTCATTCTCTCAAGTTCTCACTTCGTGGGTTGGGAAACCTCTCGCTGTCTGTATTTTTGGTCCTGAACAGGTGATCAACACAGGAGTGCAGATGTGGTCATCTAATTCTGATATGGAGTCATCCGGCTGCATGTACCGCCTCAGCCAGGAGGTGAGGTAGATGCAAGCACAGTGTTGTTACCTTGTCCTCTGCATTATTATTTTAGTTAGCTTTGTGTCATGCCTTGAAAGTCAATGTCTTCGATCTTTATTCCCATTGGGTATCTTTCAGTTGATGAAAAAGTTCATTTGGAAGAATTGATACGTTTGTTGTTTTTTTTTTTTATGAGGCATGCTTATGTGTCGCTTTGCAGTTGTTTAATCAAGACAGCATGTTGGACTTCACAAACGTATTGCATGTTTATCTGCGAATCTCAATGAGGATGTAAAATGAAGTGAAACACATGAAAAATGAATTTTTTGTGACACTGTTACTGTTGTTGGAATGGCTGTGGTGGTGGTTTGTGTGCTCTTTCGTAGCCTTCTGAAGGGTTCCCACTGTCGTATAATAATAAAAATGGTGCCGTTACATCATTGCACACCAATGTTTTTCCTTTTAGTAATAGATGAAGTATCTTCTTGTACGAACTGTTCGAGTATTTCAGATTGAGCAAATATGAAGGGCTGGATCATCTCTCACACATGTTCTGCATCTGCAGGGTATATACACAATCTTGCCATATATTTCGTCTCGAATTATGGCTGCCAGTTATGAGGACGTGCTTGTTCTTCTGACTCAGGAGAACCCTTGCCTGTCCAAGTTCTCCCCTGAACTGCGAAGCCAAGCCAAAGAGTTTGGTATCGTAGGGTTTTGGGCTTTTTCTCTCTCGTCATATGACTGAGTTGCCAAGCAACTTGAATTAAAAAAAATAAAATCTTTATGCCAGTGAAACTTTCAAACAGTTGCTTGGATGAACCTTAACAATACCCCCCTTCTTGCAGGTATTGGAAGTGTGCTGCTGAAATACCAATTGAATCAAGAGTAAGTACACCTAGTTATTATCTTCTTCAAATTATACATTTGCTGGATGTAACAGCAGACTTCATGAAAAATTGCTTTTGCAGTTCAAGGAAGTGGCCCCTTGTGCCCTGTTAATGGAAAATTGCTCATCAGATGCAGATGGATATGACACACTGACCGTTGTCACGTTATCATATACAACCTCTGTATATCCATCGGGAATATTGAAGAAACTGTCTTTGAGACGTTTGCACGTCCTCTTATGTGTAGCATTGCCACGAGATAATAAAAGCAGAGATAACTTGTCGTTTGCATCAACTTGCCAAGTTGATTAAAAAAGGCAAGTGTGTGTGTGTGTTAGACGAGACGACTCGTCATCCTGCCCATTGGTGATGTGTGGCTGGCGAGGCAAGATTTCCCTGCACTGCTTCATGAAGAGAAATGATCGCTTGCACTACCTGCGCCTGCTGGGAGTCAACGTGTCCCCGGACTCTCTGAAACCTGAGGTTGAGCTTGGTAGGCAGGCAAAAGACATGCATTCGAAGGGAGAGATGGAAACGGGAGTGAAAGCAGAGGAGAATGCAGATTTAGGTGGAGAAATGGAGGCAGTCATGAAAGCAGAGGAGCTGATGGAAATTAAAGTAGAGGAGAATGTGGATTCAAATGGAGAAATGGAGACAGCCATGAAAGCAGAGGAGTTGATGCAAATTAAAGTGGAGAATGTGGATTCGGGTGGAGAAATGGAGGCAAGAGTGAAAGCAGAGGAGCTGAATGAATAACAAATTGAGGGAAATGCAGATTCACAGGCGGGAGACAAATTTGGACAGAAAATGGTGGTTGACTAACATGTGATAAAGTTTTGAGAAAATGTTGAGGGAGTCATCTCTTACCTACTGTGCAAGAGAATGAAGAAAAAAAAAATACTTGTATTTTGGGAGGGAAGTCCAATGGTTAGAGAGATTAGCAAAAGTCAAGCTGTTGAAGAAATTGAGGCCACAAAGCAGGTGTATGGAGGGGAATGCCGCTGCATATCCACAAGCAAGTTCACATTTTGTTGCTTGGCTCTTGCAACATCCTCCATTCATCAGGATCAGGCCAGAGTTATCAAAAAAACAGAAAAATCACTCAAATCTGCCAGAACAGGCCGCTTTTGTTTTTTCGCTGGATTGTAAATGTCATGACCTCATTGCCGTGATGTCATTGTGTTTACCTCTCAAACTTCAATTATTGCACTTCTTCATTGAGCCCTTTCGCGACAATGGGCACGTTTCCAGGTGATGAAATACAATGGTTCCATAAACTACCGGCATTGGTAACAGCCGTATGCTCGCAAGTTCCATTTAATTGCAACAAGCTTCTTGAGAATGCAAAGCCCTCTGTCATTTTTGATAGGTTCCGCATGACCCAGTAACATCGTTCGTGCATATGTACTGCAGTCGTAGTTGTTCACTCGTGTTGTAACCCTCAAAGCAAAGAGGTGTGGAGGTACTCTTTGTCTTGTTCCATATTTTGTAGATGATGAAAGTGTAGATTTTTGCCGCAGCTTTCAAGCAAATGCTTTTGTTTTCTTTCCTGATAGTATTTCATAGATCACCTTGGTTCTGTACTCCATGGCTGCAAAATCCACTTCTTTTTCTTCGTTTACATAATAAATTTTACAACTTATGACAGTATGAGGGTGCCATTTGTGGTGTTTTGTTCACTGATGATTAGCAAAAACAACAATGGAAGCCTTGTTCATATCTCGTTTTCTGTGCTGTTTTTTTTGTATACATGGTCGAGGCAAGTTGTTAATACAGTGCGTCATGTACCAATAATGTATTGTGGTTTGCTCTTGACCTGCTAATGGGAACACAGAGCTGGGTGCTGGCTCAACATCATCATTGCATCTTACCCTATCAATTCTTACGACAAGATTGCACATGCCTCGGCGAGATCGATGGCATGAGTCAACAGCAGAGCAGATGGTGCATAGTTTGCAACGCATCTCCGAAGTCACACATCACCGAGTCACCGGACATTGTAATCCCATTCCTGCATAATCACTTATGAGCGACCATTGCAAGTGCGTAAACGATTGAGGCATTGCCATGTCGGTCACGGTTCAGAGGCCCCAGCTGGGAGATGTTCCATCGGGTTTAATATCCAGTCCATGTGGTTTGCTCTGCAGATGTGCTCTGCAGGCTTTGATTCTCCATTTTTGACATTGACAGTCCAGGAAGTTGATACTCAACTTCAATTTTAAGGTAGGAATGGATTAGTCAATCCTTCAAGTTTCTATTAAAGGATGCAAATAAATAAAGCAGCATCAAAATGGTTATAGACTGCGTATGTTGTTCATGGTTAACCTTTAAATTGAAAAGGGAAGGTCGAAAAGGTTTGTGAAATAGAAATTAATTAATTTTATTATTGCTCTATCCTCGTGCGTAAAACGATCATTGTGGCGATTGTCATGGGTTTGGAGGTTGTACTGACTCTGGACTTTGCTGTCATTTGCTTTTCTTTATTCCTTTCCCTTGTGAGGCTTGTTAAGTGCCTTAGTGAAAACAAATAATGGGGCGAAAGTTTGAATGTTTTCTCATCGAAACAGATGGATTTGGTCCAGCTTTGGTTTACTTTTTCGTTGTTGTGGAAGTTTTTTTTGGAGTTGTAATCTATATCTATCTATAATTCCAGCAGTGTGTGTGTGTGTGTGTGTGTGTGTGTGTGTGTGTGTGTGTGTGTGTGTGTGTGTGTGTGTGTGTGTGTGTGTGTGTGTGTGTGTGTGTGTGTGTGTGTGTGTGTGTGTGACCACTGTTTCTCGACAACCACTGGTCCAATCAAATTGAAACTTGACTTGCCAGGTATATTGCTGGGACCTGAGGATGTACCTTTTCAAGGTTTGATATTAATCTAACCCTAACAGCTCGGTTCCCAAGTTATGGCCATTTATTTACCCAACCAATGACAGGACACGTTGCTAAGTAGGCATGGCTGATGGGGAAAGACAACCTCAACCGTGGTCCCCATTATGGGTTACAACGTACGGACTTGCGCATAATGATGACTTCGTGTATTCTAATAATTTCTCGATTGCTTATGCGTATTTTAGATAAACACAATGCCCCAAGTTATGATCGTTTTCATATTAGACGGCGCATAAATTTCGGTAACATCAGAGTGAGTTGGTATGCTCCGAAGCAGGAAGTAAAAAAAATTTCAAGTAATTTTTTTTTCCCCCCCCCCCTCTTCTCTTTGTCTTTTTCCTTGAGAAAAGGCAAAATACGTTGGCGCTAATTGAATAATTGGCCAGTGAAACTAAATTGCTAATAATCGTAACTGCGATATGCGAACTTCCGGACAGTGAGGCCTTGACTTCCGGATCGTGACGAGTACTGTATTTTCTCGATTTATCGACTTACTGTATTTTTTCTTTCTCGCTTTCTGTATTTTCTCGATTTTTCTGAAACACAATGCCCCAATTCAGTCAGTGACGATTACTGTATTCTTTGTCGATTTTTTTTTTCTTGATTAATCGACTTACTGTATTCTTTCTTTCTCAATTTCTTTCTCGATTTTCTTCAACACAATGCCGCAATCCAGTCATCATTTACGAGAGCGAAGGAACGGCCTGTGTGGTTGTTGTTTCTGGCGAAGTTTGTTTGAAAGTTTTTTTTGTTTTGTTTTGTTTGCACGTACAGGCACGCACCTGCGGGCATGCACTAGTATTACTAAACTCTCATCTTGTATATGTGTATTATGTTACCGAAATACAGCAAAAACGGAACACAATAGTGCAAAAATTTTAGGGCCACCTCACTCACCATTCTCCTGCGGTTTGTAGTTTCAAGTTTCATTCAACTCGAGCAATGAAAAAATTATTTTAAAAAATCAATTCCGATTCAGCCAAGTACTCTTCAGGAGTATTTGATCAATGCAAACAACCTCAGCAGTATAGTTTGCTGGAGCTATCTTTTTTTTTTTTTCCTTGAAATTATTTATTTTAAAATCTCAAAACATTTAGTATCGACAAAGAACAATTTATTTTTAAGCATAAAATAAACCGTCATTTTGATCTCATCCTTCCGTGTTCATCAATAAATAAAATGGTCTTTTGAAGATTACGCACAATAATTTCTTCAACTTTCTTTTGTCCGTTTTTATTTTTTTCACATTGACGTGCAATATAAAGTTTCGTTCAAATTGGGCAACGAAAAAAATTATTAAATCAATTCCTGATTCAGTCAAGTACTCTTCGGGATTATTTGATCAATGCAAACAACCTCAGTGTTATAGTTTGCTTGAGCTATCATTTTTTTTTTTTTTTTCGAAATGATTTTGTTATCAAATTTTTTTTTTTTTATCAATCTCAGGATAAAAGTACAGAAATTGCCTCTTGCATGTCATGTAAATATATTTGGAGTTTCAATGCAAACGAAGGCCTTACCTCATCTAAAGTATTGTTTTTGGAGCTTCCTTCAAAAAAACAACCATTTTCATAATTTTATTGTCGCTTTTGGTGTTTCAAACATTTTGTGATAATTTTGTTCTGAGAGCTCCAGACATTTCCATTGAACTCCTGGCTACTTCCATTTTGAGTTTGTTTGCTGTTCCAATTTTTTTTCTTCTTCTTGCTCTTTCAAACGTTTTTTAAAAATCCAGTTTAGGTTGTTTTACTTTGGTCAATAATGACACGATTTCACATGTTTGGATGTCTTTAATTGCATGTTTCATTTTTTATCACCTGAGTGAGGCCATAGTTGGCCAAGCAAGGGAAAGGACAGTGAGAGACAGAGAGAGAGAGAGAGAGAGAGACAGTGAGAGAGAGAGACAGTGAGAGAGAGAGACAGTGAGAGAGAGAGACAGTGAGAGAGAGAGACAGTGAGAGAGAGAGAGAGAGAGGGAGAGAGAGAGAGAGAGAGGTTGGAGAGAGAGAGAGACAGTGAGAGAGAGAGAGACAGTGAGAGAGAGAGAGACAGTGAGAGAGAGAGACAGTGAGAGAGAGAGAGACAGTGAGAGAGAGAGACAGTGAGAGAGAGAGACAGACACAGAGAGAGAGAGAGAGAGAGAGAGAGAGAGAGAGAGAGAGAGAGAGAGAGAGAGACACAGAGAGAGAGAAAGAGACACAGACAGAGAGAGATAAAGAGATACAGAGAAAGAAAGAGACAGAGACAGAGAAAGAGAGAGAGAGAGAGAGAGAGAGGTTGGAGAGAGAGAGAGAGAGAGAGAGCGCAATAACCTGCAAGTAAGAGGGTTGGGTTGGGCTAATGGTGTCGAGAACATCACGAGTCGGCATAAGGATGCGAGGAGTGTGTGATGTGAGAAGGTGGTGTGCCGTGTGTTTAAAACCCAAGCCAATAAGGAAGGGCATGATGGAATACTTTCTGGCAGGTGGTTCCACAGACTGAACAAAGGCATTGAGGTGTCCTCCTGCCCTGGATTTTGGAAGTTTAATCAGAGGGGGGGTTACTGGAAGAACACATGTGTCCTGGAGTTGCTGAGGGAACGATGCTGAAGGCTACCGACATGTGTGCGATGTGACAGCAACAAGCCTCGTCACAGGAAATGCCAATTTATTTTCGAATTTCTGCATGGGGAGACTCGTCTTGCCTCTTGGTGTCCCAGATTGGTTGTATAAATATTGTGACGTTTTGCATTCAGTTCTGGATCGCGAAGGGCCAAGCTGCCTCCACAAAAATCACTAGTAAATCTATTAACGTCCTTTCCTACCAAGCAACAGCCAAGCTAGTGGTCCAACAAATCGATTTTGGGCTTCACTACACCGAAGCACCAATGACCTCATGAATCAACCGACATGACATCGGGAAGTAGCTCTGCTTGCACTTTGTAATGACATCCACCGATTTTCAGTTGTGATCAATGTGGGTTTTTTCTTTGTTTCGAGCTCTCTACTCAAAGTAGTCGTGGCAATAATCGGATTTATACCATCTGCCATTACTGGTGTGTTGTCACAATCTCCTAGTTATAATTGGGGAAACGTGATATGAGGATCTAAGATCACATTTCTTGCACACCCATCGACATCGAAAATTTAATTTTCCAATTCCGAGCAATGTTGCAAACAAGTACCAGACTCTACCCAGTTCGGCTGAATTCTGTCCAGCTTTCTGTGCAGTGCGAGAATCGCACTAACTGCACTTATTTAATAGAAGATTACATCTGATCTTCATTGCATTTCCACTCTACTGATAACATTAAATGTAGATTATATAGTGATTCTCCATTTCAAAAATACGGATCAAGCTTCCTTTGAAAATAATGGTAAAGAATGAAAAAGCTTATTTGATGTTGTTTTTTGTATTTATTTATTTATTTATTTATTTGTTCTTATTTCAAACACTTCTGGGGGTTTTCTTTTTAGTGCTACACCATATACGTAATTCATCAACTTCCTTGCATCCCTGTGTGATGAATGTCCAGCTCAAGTTCACATGCGGAGCAACTTCGGAAAATAAAATGTTCAGTGTCACCCAACAAGATCCCCAACATATTTGTAGAAAGAGAAGCATGCGGATTGGAATGGTCTTTATATCATACCAAAGCCATCACTTTGTACGGATTAATTTGAGTTAATCAAAATCGACAATTCCATGGAAAATGCCAGACGTGACCATGGTCAACACTGAATGGACAGATGCATAAGCTGTTTTCATAAGGCGATAGCAAAACTTCATCTCGTAATGATGGGCTGAATGTCCTCCTCATTTCGTTATTTAAGGTTGTGCAGGAGCCTGTGACCATTCGTTTCTCTCAATGTAGTCGTGTGGAAACTGTGGATCCTTTGTTTATTACTTTCCATTTTACATTTGGAATATAAATGCTGTATTTACATGCTCAGGGTTATATTCTTGACAATCACCTTCCAATGCGGAGGTGCAAGCCAAGCTCCTCCGCTCTCCTCTCTGAAGGGGACACCTAACATACAATAGTCAATTGACCAAAATGCCGTAATTTCACGTTTTACTTTGAATTTGATTATAAATTGAACGTTTTTGCTGCGATGTTCACTTTGCGTGTGTCATGATAATGCGGCACAGCGACTAATTCAACGAATTCAGTCGACGATGGATTGGACATTGATCTGACATTGTGTGGCCTCCTCAAAATCTGGACTTTAACAACATGTGACAACTCGACAACGGTCGGGCACCTCAACAAAATGATGGGGACATCCCAATGGGGAGAGATGCTGAGGCTCTTTTGTGAGTCTAATGCATCTTGGTGTTTCCGGTCAGATCCATCAAGTAACAAAGACGCAGCAACTTCAAATTCGTTGGTTCTTGCAAAAAACGACTTCGATCGATTTGCACTAATTCTGTAGGCCATGACGAAGTAGTTGCTGCATGTTCACGGAACTCACGGTTTTCTTATCAAGAAAATACTACACGCTTTCTGTAAACAATTGCTATTCACGTGTATGTAGGAAATTAAAAATCTTACAACGAGTGTGTAAAACAATTGTGGTTTATAATCTCCACACGTGTGTTACAATTCGCTCATTTCTCATCGTCGACAAGGGGGGGAAGTAGTTTGTTGCCTTCTCGGGTTACAGTGAGTGCGCAGCGTTCGCTCCGCCGTGTCAGCTTTGTTCAGAGTGTGTGTGCGCCGTGTCTCCAACATGGGGAGGAGGAAAGGTATCGCCAGACAGAAAAAGAAGACTCGGACTGCGGCCCGTCCCGACGCGGTGAGTAATTGGCGTCCATGTTGTTTTGTGGTCCTTTTCACAGTGTGACGATTATCGCACCTGGGGTGAGGGAGCTCCCTCCATTCGAAGCTGTTCCGTCCGTGTGTTCATTTTTTAACCGCCATTCACGTATTTCAGAGGAAATCCAAGATTTTGGAATCTTTGCACGAGTTCCTCAATGCTTCGTGCTCATGGGTCACTTTTGGAGCGAATGTCAATATAATAAGTGTCCGTGTGTGTGTGTGTGTGTGTGTGTGTGTGTGTGTGTGTGTGTGTGTGTGTGTGTGTGTGTGTGTGTGTGTGTGTGTATGTGTGTGTGTGTGTGTGTGTGTGTGTGTGTGTGTGTGTGTGTCCGTCTGTCCGGCTCCTCCATAACTCCAAAACCATGAAACCCAGTGGCCTCAAACTTTGCATGCATAATGTGACTCCAAAGTGGTTCAAGAATGAAAATCGGGTGTTTTAGGTTTATTTAAACACCTCTTTTGAAGATGATTTAGGCCTTTTATCGGGGGTGCTCTTCACGAAATACCAAAATGAGTCTCACCAAGACGGCGTCACGCCATCTTGGTCAACTCTCCGTGAGCTCACAAGTCTTGAGCGGCCATATTTTTTGGCCTCCTCAACAATGCCCTGACTTGGAACAAGCTGTAATGATTTCTTGACTAAAAATTTTTTTGTTCCCCCTTTCCTCACTCGTATTGTTACGAATCTGGCAGCCATGAGCACTCAACATTCAGGTCCCCGTAGCTCAGTTGTTTCGTTAAGTAAATGTGGATAGATAGCTCCCTTTCCCGTATATGTAATGGGAATTAAGTGTACGTGTGCTGTGAGTTATTTTGTCGTTAGTTTCTTATATTCACCACAACAACGGCATCCTCCCCGGCTTCCTTCCACCATCGGCCTTTG
>NC_140968.1:38913696-38916196 GCF_056783735.1 Eptatretus burgeri
TCTCTCTCTCTCTCTCGCCCATCTCTCTCTCTCTCTCTCTCTCTCTCTCTCTCTCTCTCTCTCTCTCTCTCTCTCTCTCTCTCTCTCTCTCTCTCTCTCTCTCTCTCTCTCTCTCTCTCTCTCTCTCTCTCTCTCTCTCTCTCTCTCTCTCTCTCTCTCTCTCTCTCTCTCTCTCTCTCTCTCTCTCTCTCTCTCTCTCTCTCTCTCTCTCTCTCTCTCTCTCTCTCTCTCTCTCTCTCTCTCTCGCCCATCTCTCTCTCTCTCTCTCTCTCTCTCTCTCTCTCTCTCTCTCTCTCTCTCTCTCTCTCTCTCTCTCTCTCTCTCTCTCTCTCTCTCTCTCTCTCTCGCCCATCTCTCTCTCTCTCTCTCTCTCTCTCTCTCTCTCTCTCTCTCTCTCTCTCTCTCTCTCTCTCTCTCTCTCTCTCTCTCTCTCTCTCTCTCTCTCTCTCTCTCTCTCTCTCTCTCTCTCTCTCTCTCTCTCTCGCCCATCTCTCTCTCTCTCTCTCTCTCTCTCTCTCTCTCTCTCTCTCGCCCATCTCTCTCTCTCTCTCTCTCTCTCTCTCTCTCTCTCTCGCCCATCTCTCTCTCTCTCTCTCTCTCTCTCTCTCGCCCATCTCTCTCTCTCTCTCTCTCTCTCTCTCTCTCTCTCTCTCTCTCTCTCTCTCTCTCTCTCTCTCTCTCTCTCTCTCTCTCTCTCTCTCGCCCATCTCTCTCTCTCTCTCGCCCATCTCTCTCTCTCTCTCTCTCTCTCTCTCTCTCTCTCTCTCTCTCTCTCTCGCCCTCTCTCTCTCTCTCTCTCTCTCTCTCTCTCTCTCTCGCCCATCTCTCTCTCTCTCTCTCGCCCATCTCTCTCTCTCTCTCTCTCTCTCTCTCTCTCTCTCTCTCTCTCTCTCTCTCTCTCTCTCTCTCTCTCTCTCTCTCTCTCTCTCTCTCTCTCTCTCTCTCTCTCTCTCTCTCTCTCTCTCTCTCTCTCTCTCTCGCCCATCTCTCTCTCTCTCTCTCTCTCTCTCTCTCTCTCTCTCTCTCTCTCTCTCTCTCTCTCTCTCTCTCTCTCTCTCTCTCTCTCTCTCTCTCTCTCTCTCTCTCTCTCTCTCTCTCTCTCTCTCTCGCCCATCTCTCTCTCTCTCTCTCTCTCTCTCTCTCTCTCTCTCTCTCTCTCTCTCTCTCGCCCATCTCTCTCTCTCTCTCTCTCTCTCTCTCTCTCTCTCGCCCATCTCTCTCTCTCTCTCTCTCTCGCCCATCTCTCTCTCTCTCTCTCTCTCGCCCATCTCTCTCTCTCTCTCTCTCTCTCTCTCTCGCCCATCTCTCTCTCTCTCTCTCTCTCTCTCTCTCTCTCTCTCTCTCTCTCTCTCTCTCTCTCTCTCTCTCTCTCTCTCTCTCTCTCTCTCTCTCTCTCTCTCTCTCGCCCATCTCTCTCTCTCTCTCTCTCTCTCTCTCTCTCTCTCTCGCCCATCTCTCTCTCTCTCTCTCTCTCTCTCTCTCTCTCTCTCTCTCTCTCTCTCTCTCTCTCTCTCTCTCTCTCTCTCTCTCTCTCTCTCTCTCTCTCTCTCTCTCTCTCTCTCTCTCTCTCTCTCTCTCTCTCTCTCTCTCTCTCTCTCTCTCTCTCTCTCTCTCTCTCTCTCTCTCTCGCCCATCTCTCTCTCTCTCTCTCTCTCTCTCTCTCTCTCTCTCTCTCTCTCTCTCTCTCGCCCATCTCTCTCTCTCTCTCTCTCTCTCTCTCTCTCTCTCTCTCTCTCTCTCTCTCTCTCTCTCTCTCTCTCTCTCTCTCTCTCTCTCTCTCTCTCTCTCTCTCGCCATCTCTCTCTCTCTCTCTCTCTCTCTCTCTCTCTCTCTCGCCCATCTCTCTCTCTCTCTCTCTCTCTCTCTCTCTCTCTCTCTCTCTCTCTCTCTCTCTCTCTCTCTCTCTCTCTCTCTCTCTCTCGCCCATCTCTCTCTCTCTCTCTCTCTCTCTCTCTCTCTCTCTCTCTCTCTCTCTCTCTCTCTCTCTCTCTCTCTCTCTCTCTCTCTCTCTCTCTCTCTCTCTCTCTCTCTCTCTCTCTCTCTCTCTCTCTCTCTCTCTCTCTCTCTCTCTCTCGCCCATCTCTCTCTCTCTCTCTCTCTCTCTCTCTCTCTCTCTCTCTCTCTCTCTCTCTCTCTCTCTCTCTCTCTCTCTCTCTCTCTCTCTCTCTCTCTCTCTCTCTCTCTCTCGCCCATCTCTCTCTCTCTCTCTCTCTCTCTCTCTCTCTCTCTCGCCCATCTCTCTCTCTCTCTCGCCCATCTCTCTCTCTCTCTCTCTCTCTCTCTCTCTCTCTCTCTCTCTCTCTCTCTCTCTCTCTCTCTCTCTCTCTCTCTCTCTCTCTCTCGCCCATCTCTCTCTCTCTCTCTCTCTCTCTCTCTCTCTCTCTCTCTCTCTCTCTCTCTCTCTCTCTCTCTCTCTCTCTCTCTCTCTCTCTCTCTCTCTCTCTCTCTCTCTCTCTCTCTCTCTCTCTCTCTCTCTCTCTCTCTCTCTCTCTCTCTCTCT
>NC_140968.1:38923696-38966196 GCF_056783735.1 Eptatretus burgeri
CAGCACAAGTACATTTATTCATCCATTAAACGAGGGACAGGGACCCTAACTAAAAAAAACACATACTTACCGATATAACTGCTATATAGGACCTGTATGTTGAGTGCTCAAGGCTTCCAGATTCGTAACAATATAGCATACAAGCGATACCCGTGCACATGCATGGGATAGCAGTACAACATAGCTGGTAGCAGACGACAGACCGTACACGGGGAATGACAAAAATACGCATTGTGCAAAATGCAAGTGGTACTATGGAACGCCAAGACTTCCCAAACATTGTCGGCATGTCCACAAAGTGCCACAGCAATTTCATAGGGATCGTGTGACGGCGAGCCGAGTTTTTAGTGTGCAAGCTTGGTATTATGGCGTCGAGATTATGGCGAAAGGATCGAGATTTCAAAAATGTATTGGGCCCGATATGTTATCGTGGATCAGGCATTACGTGGTGGAGGTATGCAATCTACCGAGTCCCTTCTCGTTTGTAATGCAATGCATGTTTACTGATGTTCACAAACTTTTCACATCTGCTATTTCATCACAGTTTACACATTGTTGTTTTTACCACTATTACTCTGACGGTCTCAGTTCCAAACCTCGCATGCACACGCCCACACATGCATTACCTCTTGTGCATACTTAGATATTGAGAAGTAAAACACATTTTGTTTCTTGGACAACTGAGTCATTTCAAATCCCTTTTGAATGCCTTTCATAACACAAAGTAAAGCTTCCACATTAATATATTTATATTGTTGCTTGTCGGCAATCTTTGATCGGGCAACAAATTCTCCCTTGTGGCATGATTCCCACAACAAAATACAGTGCAAAAATTCACCATTTTAATACACGAAAGTTAAACAAAAATGCAGTCCACATGCAGTTTCGCTTTGTTTGTTTATGCAAGCAGTCCCCAGTTTACGAATACTATGTGTTCTTGAAAATGGGCAATTCCGCAGTTAGAGGGACATGACCCTAAAATTTCAATTTGTTTTTTTCCTTGATTTTTGTGTGTGATTTACGAAAGGACACATTGATGATTCAGGAAAAAATATTTTTCAGGGTATATTGATAGTTTTAGGTGGTGAATTCACCAATTTTGAACAAGAATTGTTCCAGATAAATTTTATCAGCAAAATCTCCATAATGGCAAAGAAGATATCTAGTCAAATTAAATGCCATTTTCTTACCAAAAATATTGAATTCATAGAGGCAGTGTAGTGCTTTCATGGATATATTAAGTAAAATCAACCTACATGTCTTCAAAATGCAAACATGTGTGCATTTCCCAACCCCTAGAAAGTCATGTAACGTTACTAACCGAAAAGTGAAATTATTTACCTCCAGAGTGTATAAAGTGTCTATGAATGATAATATTTCAATTTTTCCTGCTGTGTCCAATGACTAATTGAAATATATAAATAAGTATTACTTGTCATGATGGAAGTTAGAAATAACAGCAATCAAAATGTGTAACGTGACTAACCATGTAACGTTACTAACCAGCCTTTGTGTATTGTAACGTTACTAACCATGACATAAGTGAATAAGACTCGAATAGACAGGTCCTGGTCAAGACAAAAGTGACAGTAAGACAACAGAGGGCAGTATGAAGACAGTGGGGGGGGGGGGGGAGGGGTAAATTTTGGATCAATTCAAAAATCGCTACATTGCTGCAGCATTGGCATCACTAGAGAAGGCTCACAAGGTGCATATCGAGTGGAATTTTTTGCCACTTCACATGGGAAGGGACCCGTTGATGGAATCGGTGGGTCAGCCAAGCGTTTTGTGTGGGACAAGGTGAGAACACGTAAACATACTGTAACTGATGCAAAGAATTTTGCAGAAGCTGCAAGTACCATGAAGAATGTGTCTGTTCGTGAGATTACTTCCAGTGAGATCGCAAAGAGGAACGAGAAGCTGAACCTTGATGTCATCTTCAGTGAAGCCAAGGCCATTACTGGCATAGCAAAGATGCACTTCTTCAAAGTGGTAAATGACGAGGTGGTAGCCTATGTCCTGAGCAGAGACAAGCACGATGAGGCAACCCAGAGCAGCAGTGAGACCATTGCAGCAGTGGGACACTGGTTCATAGTTGAGTACGATGGAAAACAATTTCCAGGAGAAGTTCTTGCTGTACGAGATGGAGAGTTCCAGGTGTCAGTAATGGCACATGTCGGGAAGTACTGGAAATGGCCTTCAACTAGGGATGCTATTTTCTACATGAGACACCAGATGATTGCCCCGTTGGATGCACCAGAAGTAGTGAACAATCGAGGCCATTTCAAATTTTCTGTCCCAATTTGAAATTATTGTACGTTGGTTTGTCAGGTGTAATTACATTTCAGGTACAGCGAACAGACTTTTGTTTTCACGTCAATGCAGAGATACGTTCAAAGTGGTCTAAAGAAAAAAAAAAACATATCACATATCTCTAGACTTGAATAAACATGAATTCAAATACTATGATGTAAACTACTGTCACAATATCAAATGTTGCATTATGGCCATACACTGTACATACTACATACCGGTACATTAGTTTTTGCTCTTTGGTTTCTTTCCCCTATATGAAAGGTACTCTTGAATGAGGAACACATACAATATGTACTGTTTTGTTCAACTTGTGAATTCCAGTGAATCACGATGAACTGTGATCAGCATAGTTATGGATCTGTGGATATCACTTGACCCAGTCTTTAAAGTGGTACTCTTTTGTTGTTTGTAATTTATTGTAACTTTTTCTTGTCTTTTTTAACACATATGTAATTTGTACCATTGTACAAGTACAATGACACTATACTGCTTGAGTTTGGTGATTGAAATAAGAGTTTCATGTCTTATCTGATGTTTTTTTAGCTTATTTCACATTCTCTGAGGAAAAATGTAATGATTTGAGATTAAACATAATTCTGTGAGTCATTGTAATCACTGGACAAAGTGTAACGTTACTAACCGTAACGTTACTAACCATGATTTTTGTTCCTAATTTTCAAACAAAGCGAGAATGAGAAAGGCTATTTAGGGTAGCTATTGCCCTTAAAGCTAGAAATGAAAAAATAGAGTTGATATGTTTCAAGCTATACCAATTTTAGCAAACTTTTCATTCAAAGATGCTCATCAATTTTTCATGTCCTTTTTTTGTAACGTTACTAACCGGCATTAAAAGCAGTTCTTTCTTCTAGAATGTTTCATGAAATGATTTCATTCTTTGCTCTGTTCTACGTCTAGACTAGGTTGATCTCTGGTGACATTAATGAGACTTTACATCCACAGATAGAGAAAGGACTCTTATCTAAATAATGAGAATGTCCCTAAAATGTAACGTTACTAACTGCGGAATTGCCAAAATGTGTTTGTAAGCTGGATGTTTGTAAACTGGAACAATTAATCCCCTTTAAGCACGTGTAATTGGTAATCAATTGGTTCCCAAACATAAATTAAACCCAATTTGTTTTTTTTGTTTTTTAACATAAAAGCGTTATTAAATGTACTTTTGAAATAAAAAAATGGATACATTGGAGTAAATCGTACTGTTACGACTGTGGAAATTCGCAATACACCATAAAGCATCCTCAGGTGAGATATATCGATAAGTTCATGTGTGGTTAGCCCACACCCGTTGTTTCGAGGGAATATGTGTGATTCATCCGGGCTGCGACGCTTTGAGTTAGCCATTTTTCTTTCTCTATCGTTATTTTGGACCATTAAGCCCCCAACAACTCAAACACCACCACCTTCGCCTCTTTACCTCCATAACTCCATCCCGCAAACATCGCTTCACCGCCATTCCCAAACGACACCCGCCAACCACCAAACCACCACAGCAAACCCCCCACCACCTTCGCCTTTCTCCTTCCACAACCATCAACCACACCAGGAGTCAACACCGACCGTCGTGCTGTCCAGGGCCCGTTCGGTGATTCTTGCCGAACCCGTTGTGAATGCGTTCCTTTCGGGAGAGGAGAAACGGATCAGGAAGGCTTCACACCCCTTTTCTTCCATCCAATGACTGACCATCGGGTGGCATGGCCCCGCCTCCGAACCTGCTGTGAATGCGTTCCTTGTAGGACAGGAAAACGGATCAGGAGAGGCTCACGCCCCTTTTTCTCCGTCCAATGGGCGAGCGTCAGGCGGTGTGGCCCCGCCTCCAAGCGCGTTTTGATCCGCGAATCTGCATACAAGCTCCTCCCCCGGTCTATAAAAGACGCGAGCACAACGCAGCTCGAGTGGGCAGAAAGGGGTGGAGAAAGTGGCGCTGGTCGGAAGTTGTGGAGTCTGAGGCGTGTGTTTGCAGGGATCGGACAGTGAAGGGGACGGAGCTCAGAGTGGAGGTCGAGGGACGAGTCGCGGAGTGGAGCAGGGACGCAGAAGAGGGCTCAGGGGTGAGAGTTCGCCGGAGTCGGTGCGGTCCCGGGACCCCGCTAGAGGGACGGAGCGTCCGCCATTCCCCTCTCCCGACCCAGAGCATTAACAATTCCCCCCCCCCCCAATCCGTGCTGAGATAGCGCCGGTAACCCCGTCCGTTCCCCAATCCAACCGTGGTGCCTGCACCCTGCATGCCTGGAGGAGCTCACCGACCATACCAGGGGCACTCGAGTCAAGCGCGTTACAAACATTGCGGCTTGCCCGCCATCGCGCCACGAGGGCGCGGGTAAGACCCCTTCGGTCTCGTGGACCTGGCCGATCACCCATGTCCCACGTTAATTTGGTCCATGGACCTGTCTGCCTCCTTGCCTATGAGGGTGGCTTTCGTTTTCTTTGCTTTTTGTGTACATGTATGTGTGGCGCCAGTCTTGTAAGTAAACCTGTAAAAGTGTGGTGAAAATAATTGCCTTTTTTATTCGGTAGTAACTCTGCGTATTGTTCTTGCTTTGACTGTTATGGGTGCTTGTCTGAGTGTGAATAAAAGTGCTTGTCAAATTGTTTCCCGTTTCGTTGCGTCCTTTCCTTCGGTTGAAAGTTCCATCTTGCATCACGTAAGGGATTGGTCGTGGGTGAAGACACCCAATAAATAATCTGAACCGTCGAGGTCGGCGATAACTCCGCTCGGTTATCCCTTTCGCACGGAACGAGCCGCTTAAGCGGTTCGTGTCCGAAGTCGACCTGCGGCGTGGTACATCTCCTCCGTACGCTACTCGCGCGCGGGTACTTAGGTATATCGACATTCGGCGATTCACCCTATTTCGCGCGGGTGCAATGCGGACTGATTTGTGGTGAGGTTAAACCCCCACCCGTGACTGGCTCCTGGCGGTAGTTCCAGGAGGGTCACGACTGAATTGTCCGTTCCGGTGGGCGACGCGTTGCGATTCGAGTTGCGTGGCCGATCGCACGCCGGGCGGGCCAGAATTCGTAACAGTACATGTGTCGTATAAGGGACAACAAGCAGTTAGACGGTCTATGGTGAAGTAGGGCGAGCAGCGCTGTCTCTCGTGTCGGTAAGGAAGTCCGTGGATGGAATGGCATGTGACATCACAGAAGAGTGTTGAAACAATGCCCTTGTGAATTATGGTGTGAATGGGTACTTGATTCTCGAGGTCCGATTTTCTGCGTTTGGTGCTCAACGCGGTATGTTTATAAAAAGCTGTGTTCGTGTGAATGTATCGAATGTTCGAAAGATGGAAACCTAGTTATAAATTATTATGTTCGGAAGCCGGGTGTTCTTAAGTCGGAGACTGCCTGTGTTCCAAGATGGTGGATTGCAATTGTGACGTCACATGCACACGCCAAATGACATCTCGTATTTGTTATTTAGATACGAGCCGTTCATTATTTGGATTCATGCTTACCTGCCCAGCAAGGATCACAGCATCGCTCGCTTTTTGGAATGTCATAGGAGGGTGGGGGTGGGGGTGGGGTTCAAACTCTAAACTGAGGCTGGAGGTTGAGGCTGCGCTATTGCCAACAAGATGTCCGAAATATCTGCAGCAGACAATTTGATGGCAGGTGTTGCCGAATTGGTGGGTTTGAAGGATCGGTTTGGTATCTTGACCAAAATTATATTTTGTGGTTATTTGGCACGCCTCACCATCAATTCTGACTCGATAAAATTTTTAGCAGCGTCTCGCGAACCAAACTCTGCTCATGGAGAGCTCGGCGTTGTTCTTCTTGTTAACCTCCGCAATCGAAGATCGGAGGTTACTGTTTTCACCCCCTTTCTGTTTGTTTGTTTGTTTGTGAACAGTATTACGGAAAAACTCCTGGACAGATTTCGAAGAAACTTGGTTGGGGGGATTAGGTATGGTCCAAGGATCATGCCATTAGATTTTGGACTTGGTCCAAAATCCAATGTGGCCGCTGTGGTGGCCATTTTGAAAAAATATTTGAATTTTTTTTTTGCATTTCTACATGTTTTAAGTGATTTCCAACCACCCCCCAAAAAAAATTGTAAGAAAAAATTTTTTGCAACTTTTTCAACAAAATTTCGATTTTTTTTTTTTTTTTTTTTTTGTATTTCTTCATGTTATAAGTTATTTCCAACAAAAAACATGCCAAAATAATAATTGCGGCTGATTTTGGAACTTCAGGTGGATATACCCACGTAAAATCAATTTCTGTCTCAAGGAATCTAGTAAAAAGAATGAATTGAGTATGTAAAAGGGAAAGTTGCAAACTGTAACTCTGTGAGCACTGTTGACGTCAAATTGAATGAATGGGATATCAGGTTCACTTGAGTGACCTAGCAGTATTGGTGGAGGTTTTGCACTCTACCGAGTGCTCCCCCTCTCGTTGTTCTTCTTGTTCTTGTTCTTGTTCAGACAAAACCTTAATCTCAAGGACTCGGCTCTTGTGTATATACAAGATCCGGATCTCCTTAAATACTGAGCACATGTACACATCCTCACATAGACGGTGCCTTTTGAGAGCGTCTATCATGAACTTTTAAATATTTATCGGACATTTGCTTTAAAGTTTCAAAAAGTTGACCTTGGTATTTAAAGATTATTCCATTTATCGTATTGTAATATCGTAAATACACGATATATCGTAAAAACGTAAATACATTATGACTCGTTTCGCTATTGGCTTAATCAACACATGACAAAATATCGGAAGTTGTTGTTGCTGTTTTTGAAAAAAAAAATCAATTTTTTTTTTAGCCGACAAAACCTTTAGGGCGCTGCTCATGGACACATTTGTCCTTGTTTTTAATCATTTTTTTTGGATGAGTTATCCCTTTTCATATAGCGGGCCAGTTAAGACCAAAAAAACAATTGTGGATTGGTGCTGGAAGCATGAAACCTTGCACAACCCAGGCAAAATTGCTCCATTTCGAACTATAGTATCAGAGTTTTACTCTCGTATACCAAAGTTGGTAATGGCTCCTACTACAGTAGTCTGCAGAGAATTACAACAGGAAAGGAAAATTACTTTTTGCCTGAGAAAGTAACCTGGGACCATAATCTTTATGGTGAGATGGGGAAGAGTCCTTGATCCTGCCTGGGTCGTGTTGCCTCGCAACAGTATCATGCTTCGAAACTGGCTTCACATGGCTCCAAGGAGAAAAATAATTGCATCTACCCCCCACTAAAGTGATATCAAGTGGTGACATGGTAACATCAGTCATTTCATAACACCAGCTGCTGCCTCGCAACAGACCTGACGTCTGAGACTTCCTTAGCAATGGGCTACCCCAACCTCATAAATGTAGCTTTACACAGAGAAACCAGACGAAAACTATGTCTAGACTTTCACTGGTCAATTTGACAAGTCAAAACATTGTATACGATGACATAACGTTATCATCCAGTCAAGAATGGACTCCTCTTTCATGTGTGCAACTGCCGGTAAGATTTCCTCAACTAAAGTGTTGAAATATTCATATATTTGAGAAACCAGGTCATGGAATGCAATGTTAATAATGATAGTAATGTTAATCTATTGTTGTAAATATTTTGTCAATGCAATTTAAAATCGCAGTAAATATGATAGCGCTTGCTTTTGCTTATCGTCAAAATTTATATCCTGACTTTTTAAAAAAAAAATTCCCATTTTTCAGAATGAAGATTTGTGTTCAGCTATGGTGTTGGTGTATGATGGTAGATTGCAAAGTGTAGAGAGTGGTGGTGGGCAGTGAATGCACCTAATGATGTGAAAGGCAGCACAGCCATCCACATCAGATAGTAATCCAACCCCAACAAACTGGGATTTGTGTTATCTGTCAGGATGACACAAACTAGCCCCTTCAATGTCCACGTCTATCTAAACGACCAGACAAACTGACTGGATACAAGTCACTGGCTGCAAATCTAATCAGCTTCTGTGAATTAGGAGGGCTATGAAGAACCTGACAGATGAGGTCAAGGTATTGAGGAGAGTCTTTCAGCCAACAATGCCAAATTGCATAAAGCATGCAGGTAGCGATTTAACAATACCATGCTGAAAAGAGCAGAGCAGAGAAAACTGCAAGCCAGTGATTGTGGAAGTAAGGATGAAGCAGGTATCTGTAAACACACAAGATCAAGATCAAGCATTTCTAAAACTGGTGCAGGTTTGTGTTTCCTTTGTGAACAGCCAGGTAGGTGGTTCTGACGAGCTTCACGAGGCATCCACCCTTGAGCTGGACAGAAGTGTGCGTATGAGAGTAACCCTCACCGAAGGCCCAAAACTTCTAGGCAAACTCAGTACGGGAGAAATGATTGCTCTTGACTGCAAAGACCCTCAAGAATGAATGCAAAACCAAAAAGTCTCCAAAAGACCCCAGAAGACACCAGTGACCCGAAGACCAAAAAGTCCCAAAAGATACCAAAGACCCAAAAGTCACCAAAGATCCAAAGACCCCAAAATACCATGAAAACCCAAAAGTCAGAAAAGATCCTGAAGACCCCAAAGACTCAAAATACTCCTAAGATCCTTTAGACCTTAACACCATTTTGACCCCTTACACTCTTCAGACAGCTGAGACCCTTGACCACTTCCACCAATTGGACCTTGTATCACAAATGAAATTTCAAATAAATATAATATCACCAATATTACAAATAAATTTGTGGAAAATAAATGTTTGTATTATGATTGGTGTAAATCATGCCAACACAGCACCTCTGTGACATCAATCTCTGCAACGACGTGTGGTGAAGCGAGCGCAGCAAGCCGAACCATACTAGTGGTACTGGAAGGACCTGGGATCAAACTCTCAGCTCTCGAAAACCTACCTGCATGTCTTTCTATTGCACAGCTGCTAAAATACAACAATGTCGAACACAAATGCAAAGAAACAGACAATATTACATCAGCTCGGCGCAACATCAACCAAGAAACTCCTGTTCCAATGTACATTGGAATGATGTTGCATGCACAAATCAGCAAGTGAGAGCTTGTTGACAGGTTACATCCTATTGGCCTCAGTGTTTCCTATGACCCCGTGTGCTGTCCATCTCTGCACGCCATAACCGGGCAATGACGTTTGCAACCGCTTTTTAAGAAAGTCCTGCATATGAACTACGGTGTGAATTCTTGGTTCTCAGAAGTAAAATACATACTTGCACAGTCGCGCCCAGAGCACACTACTTACTGAATCAAGTTGCACTTCTGCTGCTAATGACGCACTTATCATTGAAAAACTCCTTTTAGAATGTTTTCTTGTCGTTCTTGAAATAATTAATTGCTGATGCATGATTTTACGTTCCTGTCAAGATGTCAAAAACTGTCAAAACTTTCAAATTGCGATTAAAAACGCCATTTCAAGTCTGATTGACTTCCAAGTTATGATCATGACTAAACTAAGTGCTATATCTCATTAAACACGAGCACTATCGACTTGAAAGAACCAACTTGATTTCCAAGTTTTTGTTTTTTTCAAAGATCATGGAGATATGACAAAGTTATTCTGGCAATTCCTTGCTCAACGAGCAATTTCATTTGTAGATTTCGTAAGTATATTGATGACTTCCGTCATCTGTTTGTGTGTGTTTGTTTGTCTGCAGGATAACTCGAGAACGGAAGAAGCAACCAATGTCAAATTACACCACGTGATTCAGGAGGGTGATGGGTTGCGCTGATTAGATTTTGGTCAAAAATCAGTCAAAGGTCACAGTGAGGTCAAACATTCAATTTTTGATGGTTTTGTACAGAATCATCGTAGAAAATTCTGGTTTGCATCGCTACCTTCTCTCGAGACAGCTTTTATAAGACAAGGTCAGAGGTCAAGTTTACGATTTCATAAGTACCAGTCTATGACTGCTTGTTTGTTTGTGTGTTTGTTACTTACGAAATCTAAAGATTTCATAAGCATATTGATGACTTCCGGACTCTGTTTGTGTGTTTGTTTGTTTGTTGGCACGATAACTCGAATGGAAGAAGCTACCAATGTCAAATAACACCACGTGGTTCAGGAGGGTGATGGCTCGCGCTGATTAGATTTTGGTCAAGATCGGTCAAAGGTCATGGTCACTGAGGTCAAACATTCGATTTTTGATGGTTTGGTACAGAATCATCGTAGAAACTTCTGGTTTGCGTCGCTACCTTCTCTCAAGACGGCTTTTATTAGACAAGGTCAGAGGTCAAGTTTATGATTTCGGAAGTACCAGTCTATGACTGCTTGTTTGTTTGTTTGTGTGTTTGTTACTTACGAAATCTAAAGATTTCGTAAGAAAATTGATGACTTCCGTCCTCTGTTTGTGTTTGTTTGTGGGCACGATAACTCAAGAACGGAAGAAGCTATCAATGTCAAATTACACCACTTGATTCAGGAGGGTGATGGCTGGCGCTGATTAGATTTTGGTCAAAATCTGTCAAAGGTCACAGTGAGGTCAAACATAATTCCGTAAATTCATGTGGAGAAATGGAGTATTTTTGCTTCGGTCGACGTTACGAGTTCGTTTTAACTTCGATTTTAATTTTGTCTTCAGTTTTTGCGATTGCTGAGGACGGTTAACACTCTGTTGTTGAAATTCTGGCAAAAATCGGATGTTTTGGAGACGTTTTAAGATTGTATAAAAATATTTCACTCGCCGCGTCACGGCTCGTCACGTGGTGCAGCGCGCTCGAGCAGACGCGGCCTTGAGTCAAATAAAGGTTTTGCGTGTGCACGCTGACAGTGTTTTCGATAAAGATGGTGTTTAAAAGTCATTTTTTATCCCAATAAAGGTTATCGTCGCATGCTTGACTCGCTTAGCCATCGGATTATGGAAAGATTGTTGGTGGATGGCCGAATATTAGTTTTGTGACTTTGATAAAATAATATAATATTAAATAATTGCGTGGAGAAATAGAGATTTTTGCTTCGGTCGACGTTACGAGTTCGTTTTAACTCGGATTGCAATTCTGTTTTCACTTTTGGTAATGGCTAAGTATGTTTAACACTCGGTTGTCGAAATTCTGGTAAAAATCGGATGTTTTCTGAGAGGTTTGGTACAGAATCATCATAGAAACTTCTTGTTTGCGTCGCTGCCTTCTCTCGAGACAGCTTTTATTCGACAAGGTCAGAGGTCAAGTTGACGATTTCATAAGTACCAGTCTATGACTGCTTGTTACTTACGAAATCTTTAGATTTCATAAGTATATTGATGACTTCCGTTTCTGTTTGTTACTTATGAAATCTTTAGATTTCGTAAGTATATTGATGACTTCCGTTTCTGTTTGTTTGTTTGTTTGTTTGTAGGCACGATAACTCGAACGGAAGAAGCTACCAATGTCAAATTACACCACTTGATTCAGGATGGTGATGGCTAGTGCTGATTAGATTTTGGTCAAAATCGGTCAAAGGTCAAGGTCACAGTGAGGTCAAACATAATTGCATAAATTCAGGTGGAGAAATGGAGTATTTCTGCTTCGCTCGACATTACGAGTTGGTTTTAACTTCGATTTTAATTTTGTCTTCGGTTTTTGCGAGCGCTTCGGTCGCTTAAAACTCGGTTGTCGAAATTCTGGTAAAAATCGGATGTTTTGGAGACATTTTAAGATTGCACAAAAATTATTTCACTCGACGCGTCACGGGTCGTCCCATGATGCAGTGCGCTCGAGCAGACGCGTCGTTGGGTTACTTTAAGGTATAATTGCGTGGAGAAATGGAGATTTTTGCTTCGGTCGACGTTACGATTTTCGATGGTTTGATACAGAATCATCGTAGAAACTTCTAGTTTGCGTCGCTACCTTCTCTCGAAACAGCTTTTATGAGACAAGGTCAGAGGTCAAGTTGACGATTTCGTAAGTACCAGTCTGACTTTGTTACTTACGAAATCTAATGATTTCATAAGTATATTGATGCCTTCCGTTTCTGTTTGTTTGTTTGTTTGTTCGTCGGCACGATAACTCGAGAACGGAAGAAGCTACCAATGTCAAATTACACCACGTGATTCAGGAGGGTGATGGCTAGTGCTGATTAGATTTCGGTCAAAGGTCAAGGTCACAGTGAGGTCAAATATTCGATTTTTGATGGTTTGGTACAAATAACTCGAGAATGGAAGAAGCTACCAATGTCAAATTACACCACGTGATTCACGAAGGTGATGGCTCGTGCTGATTAGGTTTTGATCAAAATCGGTCAAAGGTCAAGGTCACAGTGAGGTCAAACATCCAAAAAATGATAACTCGAGAACGGAAGAAGCTACCAATGTCAAATTACACCACGTGATTCAGGAGGGTGGTGGCTTGCGCTGATTAGATTTTGGTCAAAATCTGTCAAAGGTCAAGGTCAGTGAGGTCAAACTTCCAAAACATTCGATTTTTTGATGGTTTGGTGCAGAATCATCATTGAAACTTCTGGTTTGCGTCGCTACCTTCTCGAGAGACAGCTTTTATTGGACAAGGTCAGATGTCAAGTGGACGATTTCGTAAGTACCAGTCAATGACTGCTTGTTTGTTTGTTTGTTTGTAGGCAGGATAACTCGAACAGTAGGAGCTACCAATGTCATATTACACCACGTGATTCAGGAGGGTGATGGCTAGTGCTGATTAGATTTTGGTCAAAATCGGTCAAACGTCAAGGTCACAGTGAGGTCAAATATTCGATTTTTATTTTTTTTTTATGGTTTGGTACAGATAACTCGAACGGAAGAAGCTACCAATGTCAAATTACATCACGTGATTCAGGAGGGTGATCGCTCGCGCTGATTAGGTTTTGGTCAAAATCGGTCAAAGGTCAAGGTCACAGTGAGGTCAAACATACAAAAAATGATAACTCGAGAACGGAAGAAGCTACCAATGTCAAATTACACCACGTGATTCAGGAGGGTGGTGGCTCGCGCTCATTAGATTTTGGTCAAAATCTGTTAAAGGTCAAGGTCACAGTGAGGTCAAACATCCAAAACATTCGATTTTTGATGGTTTGGTACAGAATCATCGTAGAAACTTCTTGTTTGCGTCGCTGCCTTCTCTCGAGACAGCTTTTATTCGACAAGGTCAGAGGTCAAGTTGACGATTTCGTAAGTACCAGTCTATGACTGCTTGTTACTTACGAAATCTTTAGATTTCATAAGTATATTGATGACTTCCGTTTCTGTTTGTTACTTATGAAATCTTTAGATTTCGTAAGTATATTGATGACTTCCGTTTCTGTTTGTTTGTTTGTTTGTTTGTTTGTAGGCACGATAACTCGAACGGAAGAAGCTACCAATGTCAAATTACACCACTTGATTCAGGATGGTGATGGCTAGTGCTGATTAGATTTTGGTCAAAGGTCAAGGTCACAGTGAGGTCAAACATAATTGCATAAATTCAGGTGGAGAAATGGAGTATTTCTGCTTCGCTCGACATTACGAGTTGGTTTTAACTTCGATTTTAATTTTGTCTTCGGTTTTTGCGAGCGCTTCGGTCGCTTAAAACTCGGTTGTCGAAATTCTGGTAAAAATCGGATGTTTTGGAGACGTTTTAAGATTGTACAAAAATTATTTCACTCGACGCGTCACGGGTCGTCCCATGATGCAGTGCGCTCGAGCAGACGCGTCGTTGGGTTACGTTAAGGTATAATTGCGTGGAGAAATGGAGATTTTTGCTTCGGTCGACGTTACGATTTTCGATGGTTTGATACAGAATCATCGTAGAAACTTCTAGTTTGCGTCGCTACCTTCTCTCGAAACAGCTTTTATGAGACAAGGTCAGAGGTCAAGTTGACGATTTTGTAAGTACCAGTCTGACTGTTTGTTACTTACGAAATCTAATGATTTCATAAGTATATTGATGCCTTCCGTTTCTGTTTGTTTGTTTGTTTGTTTGTTCGTCGGCATGATAACTCGAGAACGGAAGAAGCTACCAATGTCAAATTACACCACGTGATTCAGGACGGTGATGGCTAGTGCTGATTAGATTTTGGTCAAAATCGGTCAAAGGTCAAGGTCACAGTGAGGTCAAATATTCGATTTTTGATGGTTTGGTACAGATAACTCGAGAATGGAAGAAGCTACCAATGTCAAATTACACCACGTGATTCACGAAGGTGATGGCTCGTGCTGATTAGATTTTGATCAAAATCGGTCAAAGGTCAAGGTCACAGTGAGGTCAAACATCCAAAAAATGATAACTCGAGAACGGAAGAAGCTACCAATGTCAAATTACACCACGTGATTCAGGAGGGTGATGGCTCGCGCTGATTAGATTTTGGTCAAAATCGGTCAAAGGTCACGGTGAGGTCAAACATCCAAAACATTCTATTTTTGATGGTTTGGTACAGAATCATCGGAGAAACTTCTGGTTTGCTTCGCTACCTTCTCTCGAGACAGCTTTTATTAGACAAGGTCAGAGGTCAAGTTGACGATTTCGTAAGTACCAGTCTATGACTGCTTGTTTGTTTGTTTGTGTGTGTGTGTTTGTGTGTTTGTTTGTGGGCATGATAACTCGAGAACGGAAGAAGCTACCAATGTCAAATTACACCACGTGATTTAGGAGGGTGATGGCTCGCGCTGATTAGATTTTGCTCAAAATCGGTCAAAGGTCAAGGTCACAGTGAGGTCAAACATCCAAAACATTCTATTTTTGATGGTTTGGTACAGAATCATCGTAGAAACTTCTGGTTTGCTTCGCTACCTTCTCTCGTGACAGCTTTTATTAGACAAGGTCAGAGGTCAAGTTGACTATTTCGTAAGTACCAGTCTATGACTGCTTGTTTGTTTGTTTGTTGGCACGATAACTCGAACGGAAGAAGCTACCAATGTCAAATTACACCACGTGATTCAGGAGGGTGATGGCTCGTGCTGATTAGATTTTTGTCACAGTGAGGTCAAATATTCGATTTTTGATGGTTTGGTTCAGAATCATCGTAGAAACTTCTGGTTTGCGTCGCTACCTTCTCTCGTGACAGCTTTTATTAGACAAGGTCAGAGGTCAAGTTGACTATTTCGTAAGTACCAGTCTATGACTGCTTGTTTGTTTGTTTGTTTGTTGGTTGTGAAATCGATGATTTTTCAAATGAATTGGTTAGCCGATTTTGTTGTTCTGTCTGTTTGCTTGTCGCCTACAGGTCATAATTTTAAACCGATCTTCACGAAACTTCACCACATTGTAGGGTTTGTCATAAGGAAGAAACCTATTGTTCTTGAGGTCAAAAGGTCAAAGGTGACCAACTTTGGTGACGTGTCTAAAATCCTCAGTTTTCATCTGATTGATTTGAAATTCAAAGAGGATTTATATTTCATTTCGCTGAATTCAACAAGCCATTTATTTTTGAGGTCAACATTGGCCCAAGGTCAACTGAGGTGGTATTTCTAAAATCCTCAATTTTCATCTCATTGACTTGAAATTTGAAGAGAATTTATATTTCAGGTCATTTAATTCAACCAGCCAATTATTTTTGAGGTCAAATTTGTTTTATAGATTTTGGAAGTATCATGCTCTGTACGACGTCGTCTTATTGCTTGCAAAATCTTTGATTTTGCAAGTATATTGGTTCGTCGATTTTGTTATCTTGCCAAAACGAAGTTTTTGCAAGATATGCGAGTCAGCTTCTATGTTGTTTTTTTTTTGTTTGTTTGTCTGTAATCACGTATAAAAAATTCTGCAGAGCACAGTTATCATTGAAAATTTTTGTAACTTCGCATATCAGAGGCCTATAGAGGTCCCTTTCAGTGCACAAAATTTTGAAGGTCAAGGTCACTTTGTCGCAAATCAGGGGAGTCGACGAAACCCTTATTTTTTGAGTAATTTTGATCGGATCGTCCTCAAACTTCATGGGAATATAGTTCATGGTCTGGCGCTCAGCTGAGTAATTTTTGGTGGCGATTGGCCTTGACCTTCATGGTTAGCGCCTGAGGTCAAACATATTTGACCCCAAGGTCAAATTTTCAAGTTTTTAGGAACCATATCGTGTAGTACCTCAAATTGAACACCTCTGAGTGCTTTCTAGATATGTCAAGCTTGAGACATTATGATGTCATTTGGTGACGTTATGAGGAAAGCACATATTTTTCATGATTACTCTGTAGAACGATTCTCATCGGAATCTCTCGTAGGCAGATATTCCTCAAGGAGTCGCTCCTGGTGGATAGCAGCTCTGTTCACCTCAGTGTGACCTTCAAGAAGTCACACGTGGTCACCTTTTGGCAAGATACGGGTCACCCTGCAGGTGACATTGTTTTTATTATTCTGTCTGTTTGTCGCCTTCAGGTCACAATTCTAAACCAGTCGTCACGAAACTTTAGCAAGTTGTTGAGGTAGTCTCAACTGAGAAACCTATTGATTTTGAGGTCAAATTTCTGAAATCGTCATTTTTCATCCGATTGACTTGAAATTTGAAGAAGATTTGCATACTGCATCACTGAATTGTGAAACGAACTATTTCTGAGGTCAAAAGATCAAAGTTCAACTCAAGATCAAACTTCGAGAATCATCAATTTCAATCTGAACTTTGAAAAATCATAAATTTTCATCCAGTTGACCTGAACTTTGATTAAGATGTGAATTTTAATCTTCATGAAATGGACAATTTGATGTATCCATGGCAACCTTTGGAGAAAGGGGGAGTGGGTGCATTTTGCAAGTATGGTGCTCTGCATGACGTCTTTTTCTTGTTTGTTTGTTTGTTTTTGTGCACGATGTCTCAAAAAGTTGTGGACGGATTTGGTCGGAGTCGGAGATACTTGAATCAAAGGTCGGAGTCACCTTCTGTTGCTGGTGGCCACGCGATGCATCCGATGATACGAAGCTGTACAGATGTCATTTCCCTAACTGGTGTCCAGCCTGTATATGGAGTTGCTGATATCTCCCTATCTGGGGGGGAAAAAAAACTCCACAGCTGTGACATCCAAACTCCATTGTTAGGCAAGAGCAAGATTATACATGGATATGTAAGTGACCCGTAAAACGCTGGACATTGTTTTGGTCTGGTTTCTCTGTGTAAAGCTACATTTATTAGATTGGGGTATCTCGTTGCTAAGGAAGACTCAGACCTCAGGTCTGTTGTTCGGCAATGAGCTGGTGGTGTGAAATGACTGATGTTACCATGTTAACCCTTGATATCACTTTTGTGGTGGTATGTGTGTTTCTTTTTCTCCTTGGAGCCATATGAAGCTGGTTGCTAAGCATGATGCTGTTGCTCGGCAGCGAGACCCTTAGACACTCCTCACAGGCAGGATTCAGGAGGACTTCTGATCTCAAAATAAATATTATGGTCCCAGCTGACTCTGTGCAAAATTTGATGCTTTTATCATAAAATGCACAATTGGCTTGGCTATCCACCCCATTAAAACTGTTTGTGGACATCACTGTTTGATTGTGAGCATGGTTCGGTGGGAGTGCTCAGTACTATTCATTATTCTAGCCTTGGGGATGGGAGGAAGCAGGAGGGGCATGCTTCGTGCATTGGCATGCTAATAGCTTTTACATTGTTTTTTAACATTCATTCCTGTAAATATTGTGAAAGGGACTTGATGCATTTTTTTAACCTTTCCTGCAAACATGAAATATGATTGTCGAAGAGCTGAATCCGAATGACGAAAGTGTGAACATAATCATATTGAGGACATGGAAAATATCATTGAGCATTTGGGGGAGGGGTGGACTCGAAATACGAGTGCCATTTTGAATGTTGCATTGTGTGATTGGTTGTTCGAGCTCCCCTTTGAATTGTAGTGCTTGGTCAAAATGCCTGGATTTACCAGCTGCTGTCACTGGTTGTTTCAACAATTCTGTGAGAGATCAAACATTTTCTTCTGATAGGTTCCCTCAAAATGAAAAATGGTGTCGTTCATGGATAGAAAACGTCAGAGCTGGAAATAACGGACAATATTCCTTCATCAAACTGATCGACAGACTTCGTGCTTATAGTTTGCATTTCGTTGGCAGTGAGAAGAATGTCATGGACGCTGTCCCTGCCGTGTTTCCTGTGAATAATCTGTTGTGCCCTGCTCAAACTATCTGCTAAAAATCGTCGTATAATAAATGGCAATATTTTTAATGAAGTGTCGTGGTTGAGGAAAATACGGCAATGTGTGATGATGTGGTGAACGAACATTCATATTTCCTTGCTTATAGCAATCTCAGGGACTTGGAATGCATGCCTCGTTAACCTTGTTAAGGACAAACAGGAACATACTTGTGACGTGTTATAAGCTGTCTCGCAATTGCAAGGACAACTGAATCATCTCTGGAGCAAACAAGGAAACCGCTTTCAGGAAAGACGTCAGATTTCCTCGCAATGAAAAGGCAATATCACAACTCGGTGCTCCAGATAGAAGCAGTCAAAAGGGAAATCGTCTGTTGCTCCTTGTAATTGGTAAACCTTAGCAGTGAGCTGCTACTTGACCAGAACAAAGGTTGATATTTTCTAGTTTCATTTTTGACAATGAGAAATGCTTAGTACGACACTTTGCACATCAACATAGTATCTCATTCGCCCACAACCAATAAATAATTACGCACACCTGAAAAGAACGCCCGTTCCCATTTTCAACGCAGCTACACACGTGATAAACTCTCACAAGCGCAATGAGAATATTTGCTTATTTGCAACACTCGTCACGTATTTGACCACCTTTCCCTGCTCAGCCTCTTTACTGCTGGAGTAAATGTACACTTTCAAGCGTTTCAACATGAGTGGGACATGAAACATCGGAGGATAGCCTCGACTCTAGAAGTATGTACCCTCTGTCTTGCCTGGGTTAGAATCCCGACCGTTCTCTAAACTGCCACCCTGGTATTTCTCATGCAGGGTGAGATCAATTTGTGTACCACCCGTCGGGTGGACGTTGAGCCGGAGGACCCGTCTTCCAGCACCGTTCGTTGGTGGACGTTAAAAAATAAAATAATCCCGTGGTGTCCTCCGCAAACAGTAGGCGGGTTATCGCCGGCACCTTGACCAAATTCCAAATTCCTGCACCTTCCATCGAGGGTCCTGAACAGTTTGACCTGTTCAGGATATGTGTCTCTGTAATTGTTAATTCAAACACTTGTACTTGTGAGAAACGTATTAAAATTAACTCTTCATCTTGAGTTGCAGTTAATGATGAAAAATCACATCCCGATTGTGGATTGTGGAATTGTTACCTTTGCATTAATCACGCATTTTTAGTGGGAATTGCCGCACTTCGTTTTACGAAAAAAGTATGCCGTATTTTTCGGCGTACAATTCGATACTTTTTTTTTTGTTTTTCCAACCAGAAGCCCAGGCCTCGACTTGTATTCAGAATCGACTTATCTATGGTTTAAGACATTGAATTGCGTAAATCACAAAAATTTGTGAAACATCATATTTTCTGAAATAAGTTGTGTAATTAATTTTGAAAGCACTCTCAATCATTGGCCGGAGCGTTTGCTTACTGGGTGAACAATTAAGTGTTAATTCGCCCACAGACGCATCAGAAATTATCCAATCAAGAACGAGCATCACGGCACGCACTCACCAATTATATTTGATCCATCCCTTTGAATCCTAATTTTATGTATCCATCCTTGCTACTTACTCTCAAAATGCCTCCCGTAAAGTCGCGGAAGTCGTACACTGCAGCTTTTAAGTTGGAAGTTGTTAAGTTCGCTGAAGAAAATGATGGGAATATGGCTGCACAGAGGAAATACGGTGTCAGCGAGAAATGTGTTCGGGACTGGCGTAAAGCGAAGGATACGTTGCGGATGACCAAGAAATCCAAGAAGGCGAATCGCGGCTGCAAAGCACGGTGGATGAACCTTGAGGATAAGTTGGAGGAACATGTGCTGACTCAACGTGCCGCTTGTCGAGGACTTAACACCGTGCAGTTGAGAGAACGGGCCAAACAAATCGCAACCGATTTGGGAATTGAAAGTTTCAGGGGTGATCCTTCGTGGTGCTTCAGGTTTATGCGTAGAAAAGGACTGTGTATTAGGCCGAACACGACTGTGGCAAAAAAAACTCCCGATGACTTGGATGAGAGGTTGGACAACGTCAGCGAATTTGTCCAGACAAAGTACCAGGAGGACGATTTGGAAATGTCGAACATCATTAACATGAACGAGGTGCCGTTTATTTTTTTTTAATTTTATTTATTATTTCTTTATTTTTAATATTCCAATGAATGCAACATTGTGACCTTTTTTGTATTCACGCTTAAGGAGTCGTGTTCTGTGACAAAATATAATTTGCTATGAGCTGTTGCTGATAACGATTCTTTAGCTTCTTTTAAGTACCTCAGAACGATAACAAACGTGTTTTAAAAACTATTTACATTTGTAATTCATGTGGAACGTTGCCTCACAAAGCAATTAAAATAATATGCACATAACAGGTCATTAATATTGTGTCCATGACCCTGGCAGTACCTGAAGCCCCTGTCACACCTTTACGATTTAGCCAGTGTATGGCAACGTATCAAAATTTATCTAAAACGTTGGCGTACGCTGAACTATTGATGCTTTTTTTTTTTTTTCCAGTTTTGGGCGTATAATAGTGGATTCATACCGAGTCGGACGTACACAGAACGTTTTAATAACTTATACATAACTTATACCAACGAATGCTTTGCGTGTTGTCGGCGTTCACAACTTATGCCCAACAACTTATGCAGAGCGCGCGACAGCGTATCGCCGACGATCACGTGGCGTATCCTATTAAAAGGCTGCCACTCGACGATTTAAATCATAACCGCACTGGACATCAAAGTGTCAACATCACTATCATGCCGAAGAAAACTTCGAAGAATGCTGCCAATAAGTCTCGTGGCCGCGGACGCAAGGAGGATCCATCATCACCCACACCCACACAGTTTTGTCTTGATGTCCAAGAGGAGCAGCTCGTGCGATTTCCTTCGCGAGAACGCCATCCTCTGGGACATCAAGAAGACTGACGACCGGAGGGTGGACAAGAAGGCAAAGCTCTGGGAGGATCAAGCCAATGCCATGGGGAAGACTGTCGAGCACCCTCAAGGGTGGTTCAAGTCCCTGCGAGATACCCACACCCGTCTCGACAAGAAGAAGAGCGGTGACGGCGCCCCAGAAATGACAGAGAGGGAGCAGTGGGTGAAGGCAAACTTCGGCTTCCTCAAGACTGTGGTCCGCCATTGTGCTGAGCCCATCAACAGTGTAAGTATAAACACTTTTAAAGCAAGTATAAACACTTTTTTAATTTTTGGGTGGGGGTAAGCAAATTGAAGGTGGGGGGGGAGAATGGGGCAGTGCCGGGGGATGAGTAGGCGGGGGCAAGCACGCCCTTTCCAGTCCATGTCCCTCGAGTGTGGGTGAGCTGGTGAGGGTGGTTGAATGAGCGGAATCCATCTGTGACGGGGTTTTGGCTAGTAATAATATAATGTACAGTCGATACAAACGTATTGCAAAGTAACAAGAAAATTTTTTATTTGTTGAATTGTACATGTATATTGCAAAGTGCATAATTGAAAAAATGGTTTTTATGTGATGTTCATTTTAAGAGGAATCTTACTGTTTCTGAGGTCCTTTATTGCATGAACAATGCAGTAATACAAATATCTAAATCATCCTGTCTTGCCATGGAACTGCACCAGCTGGGGAGTTAACCCAGTGCTTGAGGAGATTCCTCTGTTTATTTCCGTCCTTGGAGGCAGTGTTGGGGCCAGTCGCTGTCTGTGTATCCTCCAAGTGATGTCCCTCTCGCCATGCTCCTGGAACAAGGTCGCGGTTCTCATTCTCTGCCCGGTCAAGCTGCTCGTTCTGTTGTCCTGGGTACCTGGAATTTGAATTTGATGTTATTTACTTATAAAGCGCACCGAAAATAAAAACATATATTCTAATGCGCTGTACAATAAAAAGTAATATAATGATACATATAACATTTAAGGTAAATCATATAATGTTTATAAGCATAGGCTAAAAGTTAAATTGCATTGTATACTGTATAATATATGCTCTATAAACATGAATTACCTGGTCCTCATGGGGTTGTGCAGAATCAAGCGTGCTTTGACAATGAGCTTGATAGTGGAGGGGTGATGCTGCATGGTACTTAGCAGAACCTGGAATCTGTTAGCCAGGATGCCGAATGCATTTTCTACTACCCTCTTTGCTGGGCTAAGCCTGTAGTTGAAGATTCGTTGTTCATTCGTCAGACCCCAGAGGCTGTATGGCTTCATCATGGTTGGTCGTAAGGCAAAGGCATCGTCACCGAGAAAGAAGTAAGGCACATCCTGGTTGTCGTTGGGAAGAGATTCAGGGTCAGGGAAACCAAGGGTACCGTCTTCAGCGCATTCCTTCAGCTTACAGTCATTGTATATCTGCGCATCTGATGCTGATTCAGTACCGCCGACATCTGCCCAAATGAATTTGTAGTCAGCATCCACAAGCGCCATCAGAACAATGGAGTAGAATCCTTTGTAGTTGAAGTATTGGGACCCACTCTTTGGAGGACAGCGGCAGACCACGTGCTTCCCGTCAAGTGCCCCACATGTATGGGGAAAGTTCCATCGTTGGAAGAACTTGTCAGCTATGGCGTGCCAACCATCAGGAGTACTTGGGCAAACCAGCACCTCATCCACGTATTCGTCAATAATGGCTTGACAGACTTTTCTAACCACTTGGGACTGGGTGTTGTGAGGGACCCTCCATCCGAACTTCATCGAGGCATACTTGTTTCCAGAGGCAAGGTGATGCAAAGTCAGTGCCAGCTTCATGCCAGGCTCAAGCAGATCCCTGTAGAAGGTGTACTGCTTGGTTATCCTTGGATCCACTCTGGCTAGCAGCTCGTCGAACATCGCAGGGGTGGGGGGGGGGGGGAGGCAGGAAGTTGGTTAAAGATGCATGGTCCTCGTTACGGAGTTCCACCATGAGCTGGTCATACATGCCAAACTGCCGTCGCCTCCCGATCCATGGTCTCACCCAGTTCCTTCTCCTCCGCTCACCTCTTCTTTTCCTAGCTCTATTGGCATGCAACTGGTGCAGTGTCAAATCAATGAGGTCATGTTGATGTTGGAGGACAGCTAGTAGGTATTCTCATCTCGGCCTTGCCGGATCCTCCATCTCTCGGATGACATGGACATCTCACCACGGACTGTGGAACACTGACGGGTTCCTCCTGTGAACCCCATTTTTATATACCAATTCCCCTAAACGCTGTCAATACGCCATTATACGGTAGCTGTAAGTTAGAAACGCGTTCAGTAAGTTCTGTGGTCGTCCGGAAGACGTCAAATGCATCGACATACGTCAATATGCGTTGGAGATACGTTACTCATAGGTTAGAAATAAGTTTCGGGTACGCTAGACATTTCCTCGACGTATTTCGACTTATGAGTAACTTACAAGTAACGTGTGTCGACGTGCCTCCAAATTATGGTCAGCATATGCGGAACGTGTGAGTGAATACGCTGGCATACGTCGAAAAATTTTGTGCATGCACAAAATTTTCGATGAGGTCAGCGTACTACTATGTATGCCAGCGTGCTTCAGCGTGCTCTTAACGTAGACAAATCTTACCCATAACGTATTCGACGTGTGCCAGCGTATTCGCAAAATTTTTAATACGTCGGCATACGCTGGCGAAAACGTGAAGGTGTGGCAGCGGCTTGAGGCAGTGTTGTGTTGTGACCGTGTAAGGGAGGAATGAATGAATACCGATATTGTTTGGACTGACTGACGGTTTTGTTCATTACCGTAGCCTCGTATTGTACTCCAAATCGACTTATCTGTCAATGAAGGAAAGAAAATGGGGGAATTAGCCAATTTGACTTGCACTCCACATCGGCTTGGTCTCCAAAAATATGGCACCTAAATTTACAATGTAGGTGCTGACAAAGTAACAAACTATATCTGCAGTGGCATAACTGTTTACTTACAAATCTACAATGAATCCCAACTCTGCTTTGAATTCATCAATGGGGAAATGGCCGTTTCTGATTGGGTGGATGAAGGAAGTGCAGTAATGTAGTGTTTCTTGACTTTCAGAGGGCATTTGATTCGGTACCACGTCGGAGGTTGTTGGCCGAGGTGGGCGCTGTGGAGTGGCTGGTTAGGTAGCTAACTGGATTAGTGAGGGGAAGCAAAGGGTGGCTGTGAGTGGGAGGATGTAAGTAGTGGGGTACGTCACTTATCGGTATTGGAAGTATTATTATTATTATTCATAATTTACATCAACGCTTTGGATAGTGGCATCAACCTTTACCATCAGAAAGGACGGTAAAGAGAAGGCTTTCTAAATTTGCTGATGACACAAAACCTCGAGTGAAGGAGGATAGCGGAGAGCCTGGTGATCAGATTCAGGAAAGTCTGGTGACTTGCATTGATTGGGCAAAATATTGGCAGATGCAATTTAACATTAAGAAATTTAAGGTGCTGGGGTTTGGTTCGTGGGTAATGTTGGAGTGTGTCACACAGAAGAAGGATCTCAGGGTGGTTATAAATAGGCGGGGGGAGGGGGGTGTGGGGGAGGGGAGGGTGGGGTTGTCAGTAGACAGGACAATACCAGGCAGCTATGTGTAAAGCAAACAGGGTTTTCTGTTGCATTTGTAGGGGGATAAATTAATAAATCAAGAAGTAGTTTTAACACTGCATACTGTATCGGAATGTAGTGAGGCCTCATATTGTGCAGTTTTGAATAGAGAGAGTACAGCGTAGCCCGTCGAGCAAGAAGATTGATTGCAGGGTCTGCTTGGCTAAGCGATAAGGAGCGTTTGAAGGAGACGAACTTTATACATCAGAAAGGACGCGATTACGAGGTGATATGATCGGGATGTTTAAGATAATGAAAGGTGTGAACAAAATGGGTGCAGTGTAGTTTATCAGCAGAGTGGACAATGTAAGGACCAGGGACCATAGCTTGACTGGGGGTAAAGAAGATGAGGGTTAGGACAGTTATAAGGCAGGGGTGGTTAATGTGTGGAATGGTCTTCCTGGAATGGTAGTGGCAGCAGAGAGGGTGGATTGGTTTCAATGGGTTTTGGATAGGCCCCTATATGTAATGAATAGGGATATTGGCTTGTGTTCATGGATAACGATACTGAGGCTGGTTAGCACAGGCATGATGGGGTGACGTGCGTGTGCGCACCTTTCCCTCTGGCTTCCTTGGCAAGAAGTACATATTACTTTAAAAGTAAAACTTTGGAAGTAAAATTTCCAAGCACATATTGCTGTTGTGTGCACACGATGTTCACTTTCTAGAAATGCTGATGTAGAATGAGCAAAGTGAAATCTCCCATTCTTTTGGAAGATGTTTGCTTCTGCTCACACAGTTACTTGGACTTGTCAAACAAGCTTTGCATTGAAATACCACTTTTTGCACAGACTAATCTCGATTTCCAAGTAAATGTTACCTTTGGTGAAAGCTCCATGACATTTTCACCACCGTTTCATCTTCGGCATACGATATGAAGTACCACATAAAATTGCACCAGGGATATCTTCTGGTGATGACTTGCAAGCGGCTTTGAATATATCGATCTCTTTGGATGCCATTTTGTTAACCCCAGACTTCAAGAGGATTACCGAATCTACTTCCGAGCATGTTTATTGGCACACCCCCGGCCATAGACCAGATCTGGTGGCACATGCAGAAATTTAATTGAGGAAATTTTGCTGAGGTTGATTTTACTGGTTAATGGTATGCTTCAGGTTATTGATAAGTAAAGTGAAAGTTTCGATTAAAAAAAACATTTCATGCACATCTCACTTTAACAGGTGCATTTGCTTAAACTCTTTTAAAGTATGTAATTTGATTTTCATATTTGTGCAGGAGAGGAGCAGCTGGGGTGCTGGTTATGCAGAGATCATTAAGGAGAATCGTGATTTTGAGCGGTATTACCGCGAACAAGGCATTGTACCCACAGAGGAGTGGAATGACATGATGGAAGCTCTGCGTCAACCTTTACCCGTCACCTTCCGCATTACTGGATACAGAAGGTTGGGTTGTCCTGACATCAGTGATGCCACATGGATTCATCTCGGTTTTGAAATGAATGAATGTGACATGATTTGTGCATATATATATATGTATATATATATATATATATGTATATATATGTATATATATGTATATATATGTATATATATGTATATATATGTATATATATGTATGTATATGTATATATATATATATGTATGTCTCTGGAGTTTTGCACTGTGTTCCTGACTTGTACAGTCCTGCTTCGTAGACTTGGATTTTTGAACCAAAATAATGTGACTGTGAAAGAATGATGCACAGATTAAATCACATTAACAATTCTTCCTGTTGGCACAATTTAGCAGATTAGCATTGACTGGAGAGGGAATTTGACTCTTGCTGCAAGTCTGTGTTTTGGGTATGATGAAGTATTGTTTTAAGCTTTGCCAATCAGTTTAATTAATGTTTATATCTTAACCTTTTCTGTCTGTCTAGCCATGCTGAAGAGCTGCTTCGTTCCCTCAAGGTGAAACACTTCCAAGAGCTGCAGAACCTGGAGGTGGATGGACAAAAGGTTGATCGCCCACACCTTTTGCCTTGGTGAGCATTTGCATAACTCGTTGAGTTTGTGGCTCCTTATCATTTGCATTTTATCTGGAGATTGCATTTGCATCTGGACAGCCAAATTTTACCTGGAGATGTGGCAGAGGACACCAGTGGAGCGAAACTTGCAAGTCCACGTGATATTAGATGTTCTGGTAATTGCAGTTTCTGTGTAGATTTTGGCTGATATCTCAAGTGGTTTTTGATCATTTGTTGGAAATGATAAATCGTGTCATATGTGCGTTTGAACAAGTGAATGAGGGATCTTTTTGATGAAGTGCAAAAGGAAAGCAATGTTACCTACAGCCCCATTAAAATGTAAAATTATATTGGAGTTGTAGCTTCCATTCTCGTCAGCAGAGGGTACTTTGTGTGCACAATTTTCTCAAATCGGATTGTACGTCCATTAATGAAATGCCAAGTGCGTACATTTGCAGTGTTGATGGGTAGTTTGGTACAAATTTTAAATACATTGTTGTGTGATTATAGAATAGTGTTAATGTGTGGGCAACCTGGTATCTTTAACTCGCATGTTTTTTTTACTTTATGCTTTTATGCTTTTTCCATTCATGATGAAAATTCTTTTCTTTTTACTCTATGCTTTTATGCTTCTTCCATTCATGATGAAAATGCTTTTCTGTTGTCGCATGTCCTATACAGGTCGTGGACAAAAAAAAAAACAGAAGAAAACATCAATGTAAAGTCACTTAATAGGCCATTGGGCTATCACGTGCGGTCAGTTTGGCCTGTATGCGCTGTAGCAGAGTCCACCAGCGTCTGGATTTCTGCAGGATGGATGCGGCATCATTCTTCTTCAAGAAATTCAATCGACTCGCATCTGTTTGATGGAGGTGGAAGATGCTGTCTCAGGCATCGTTTCAGAATTTCCCATAAATGCTCGATTGGGTTCAGATCTGGTGACTGAGAAGGCCATGACATATGGATAACATCAGTACCATGCTCATCAAACCATTGGGTGACCACACGTGCTCTGTGGATGGGGTATTGTCATCCTGGAAGATACCCCTCCTGGCAGGAACGAAATGCTGCAACATAGGGTGAAAATAATCACTCGGTGCCATTAAGTAGCGATTGGCATTCACCTTGCCTTCTAAGGGAATGACAACACCAAAACCATGCCAGGAAAATGCACCCCACAACATTACAGAACCACCAGAATCCTTCACTGTTGGAACTAAGCATTCAGGGTTGTGGAGTTATTCAGGTTGGTGCCACAAGTGCACTCGTTTGTTTATCGAGATCATGGTGCAGGATAATTCATCTCACCATATCGCATTTCTCCAATGCTGAGCCATCCATTGCTTGTGCTCTTTGCACCACTGGACTCACAAATGTACATTGCCATGTGTCATGAGCGGTTTGTGCACGACAACCCTTCCATGGTATTCTGCTTTGTGGAGTTGTCTGCAGACCATTTTTTTATGAAACTGGCTGCTTGCACCACAGGTTGAAATTTACAGTCCATTGATTTGCAGTTGCTTGGCTGCTTTGCCTTGCACTTCAAATTAATGCACGGATATAATGATCCTGGAGTATACGCTTTTGTCTACTGTTGTCCTTTGCTGATGATGTCTTTCCCTCTGAGTTCAATACCGAAATCACCTTCGACACCGTTGCTCATGAATCATCAGCAAGTTGAGCTGTCTTTGTTATTGAAGCTCCTGCCAATTGCGCCTGAACAATCACCCCTCTTTCGAAGTCAATGAGGTGTCCTATTGCAGCCATGCTTGCCATACAGGCAACCAGGCCTGTGCAGCATTTTTATACATGACCCTAAGCATGTTTGGATGTTATTTGTTTAATTAACACATTGCCACAACAGTGTGGAAGCCATTGCTTTCAATATACGTGATGTTCTTCATTTACCCAGGTGTTTTCATTTCTTTTTGTCTCCTACCTGTATATTACATCTATCCTGATTGACAACCAGGCTTATATTTGCTTGTAGTTTTTGAGCAAATGAGCATGCCCCCTTGAGGAGCAGGAGTGGGAAGTGAGGCAGAGACCATCGACTGTACAGTATTTTGGGAACCGTGGTCTGTCTCCCGTCTCCCGTTTCCGGTGGCCGCTTCCCGCGCTGCGTTTGAAAAGCTGCGCATGCAAGCAAACTTCAACTTTTCACGTTTTAAAATAACGTGAGAACAACCATCAATAATGTTGATAAATCTTATTTCGCAAGTTGGGTATTTTGCCCTCTTTTTTTTTTTTTTTTTTTAATTTGTTAAGACAAAATGAACCTCTGCCAACCGATGTTGCACAACCATTTTGCAGTGGGTGGTATAAATTGCTTAAACCAGAATACAACACAATTGACCTTTTTAAAGTAAGCCTGGTGTTGGCTTAGTGGTTAGGGTGGTGGCTTGGGATCCCAGGGTCCTGAGTTCAAGCCCCGTTGGCTGCTGAATTAACACTAGGGTGTTGACTCAGCCTGTCGTCCTTCTGAGGTCGTCGAAATGAGTACCAGTGTACTGGTCCCGGTGTATGCCCTGGTTTGAATAGGTGTACCATATCCCTGTGTGTCGTAAGAGGCGACCAGGGTTGGCGTCAGGAAGGGCATCCAGCCATAAAAAAAAAACATTGCCTCAAGAAAAAGCCCAACCCCTGCACAGCAGGGAAAAATGGCTGTAAAAACCGTCATTTTTTATTTTTAACCTTTTTAAAGTCCATAAAAAATTTTAAATGTATAGATCAACATAAACTTTTGCCATCATTGGTGACAGTTACTTTTGCTTGCAGTGAAAGTGTGATTGAATTCATGGGGAAATGCTTAAAATGAGACTGGTGAACAAGTTAAAGCTGTGCTTGATTTGTTTTGTTTAAATTGAGATTTTCAGTCTAAATATATATACATATATTTGTACACATTGTTGAGGCTTGTATAAGCTAACAAAGGGAGTAGGAGACAAGAGGGATGGGAGTCGGAATCACAAAATAGTTGGGATTAGAGACATTAGCAGATCTGTGGAACGGAGATGGATGGGGTGGGGTACATGGGGTAAACAAGATGGATACAACAGGGACTTTCAGGAAGGAAAGCAGGGAATTTTAAAGAGGTGGGTATGGGATGGATTAACAGGGGAAGAAAAGATCATGGTTTTGTATGGGGGAAGATAAAAGTTGGTGGTGAACAGCTGTTTTGAAGACCGGGAGGGAAGAGGGATTGAAGAGTGTGGGAGTTTATTCCAGAGGTGGGAAAAAAGAGAGATGAAAGGGTGAGGGTGAGCAGTAATTCTTGATTTTGGCAGTTTCACCAGAAGGTGGTTGCTGGCAGACCTTGAGTGCCCTGTGGAAATATGAGGGGGACATATCACAGACAAAGCAGGGGGTGAGAGGCCAGAGAGAAGACTGCAGAAGACAGAAAGATCACTGACCTGGCTGCAGTGAGAGACCCAAAGACATAGAGAGCTTCATTGTGGGAGAGACCAATGATCCTAAAAGCTCTGGTTTCCACAGTGTGAAGCTGAGAAAGGTGGGAGGTGGGCCCACCAGCCCAGAGGGCAGAGCACCACTCTCCAACTGAAACACCCCTGCCTTATAAACTGTCCTAACCCTCATCTTCTTTACCCCCAGTCAAGCTCTGGTCCCAGGAAAGGTCATGGAAGATAGTGAGACCCAGAAGCTTAAATAAAAGGACTTTGTTCAAGAGGATTGTTGAGAAAGTAGATTGGGGGAGGGGGGGTGGGTGGGTTCCAGATGGTCCTTTCAGAGAGATATAGTGAGAGTTTGAGATTTGTCAGGATTGAAGGACACGTTTCAAGTGTTGGATCAGCTTGTGATTTTACCCAGATCTGTAGAGAGTAAAGAGAAGGCTGCTTTCCAATCAAAGGGATGACAGATGTTACAACAGAGGATGGTATCATCAGCGAAGAGAAATAGAGGATTTTCCAGAGTCAGAGAGATCGTTTTGCACCTTTTATGCAGAGCAGTAAAGCTTGCTGATTTCCAAGCAGACGGCAGATGACTGAGCAAACTAGAGGATGATTAGAACAGAGAGAAGATGAGCAAGAGCAGCAGACAAGGTTTTTAGAACATGTGGTCTGATGCCATTTGGACCGGTTGCAGAATCTGGGTCAAGGTTTGACAGCAAACTCGTCACCTTGTCGGGAGAAAGGAACACAGAGTCCAGAGGAGCTCAGTGTGACTGGGTAAGGTGGGTACAGAAAGCAATGGGCTTGGGACACAAGATTTAGAAGCAAACACTGAGTTTAGGCATTCAGCCTTTTCATGTGCAGTGTCAGCTGTGCAGCTATTTGAGATAAGGGAGGGGATGGAGGGCGAACATACATTAGAAAATAGACTTAACTGTATGCCACCAGGATTTGGAGGAGGGAGAGAGGTTTGAGAGTTCAGACTTGAGGTTAGAAAAATGTTGTTTTCTGGCTCTCCTGAGGGTAGACACTTGTTCTGAGCTTTGTGGAAGGAACTGAGATTGCCTTCAGTTGGATTTGCCTTCCATGAGGAGAAGGCAAGTTGTTTCAGGACGACTGCCTCCCCACAAGCTTCAGTGTGTACAATGGGCGGGAGGAATGGGTCGGACAACTGAAGACGAGATGGGATAAATCTTTGCATGAGAGAGCAAATGTCTTTGAAAGAATTCCCAGGATGGGTTGTTGTCAGAGAAAGTAGAAATGGGGGACTCGTCTCGAAGTTTGATGGCTGCTTGGAGACCCTGCCAGTCGGCTTGAGTGAAATGCCAGACTCGACGGCACCGAGTTGATTCTCTCATAACAGCCAGAGAGATGTCTACTTTGACAAGCAAGTGGTCAGAAGAACCGATTGGAGCGGAGGAAAAACAGCAGATATTTGCAGGGAAATTGGTCAAAATCAGATCCATAAGAGATGGAGTATGTTGGTTGATATCCGGGTCAGGAAGTTGACAGATCGTGTCAGTCCCAATGAGTCGCAGAAGTGAGAAAGATGTCCAATTCGTGAGACTGCAATATTGATGCGATGAAATTTGTTTCCCTTTTGCACTCGTTTCATTGCTTTCGATCGTGGGTGTAATGGTGGAGACTAATAGAAAAATGTGAGGGTGTAATTAATCTTGGTCCATAAACCATGCCTCTGTAACCCATTGTGTTTTGCTTCAAGTGTTTCATGCATAGTTGCATTACTCCTCCCATCAAGGTTTTTGAATTGATAAAAGCCACACACTGATTTGGCATTTCAACAAAACTTTTGGTTTTCTCAGCAAGATTGTGCAGTTCACAACCCTGTGCTTTTTTTTTTTTGTTTGCTCTTCGAGCACCCTTATTCTGGACATTTCCATCTGTCTGTCTGTCCGCGAAACTTTGGTCAAGCCTTGGGGCGAAACCACTCAACCGATTCCAATGAAATTTCGTAGGTAGGACCAATATTTCTGGGAATCGTGTGCTTTCGAATATGGGACCCCGGGCCCCAGCAACGGACTTTAAAGTGGTCAAAAAATCGAAAAAATAGAAAAATCGAAGCTTAGAGTTCTGTGCGTAATCTGTCTCGCTCCCTTCATGCCAATTTGCAGCCCTAACAAAAAATATTAGTAGGAGGAGATAGGTTTTGGGCGAGTACAGGTCAAACATTTCAGAAACGGTTAATTGTGAATATCTCTAAGAGAAAAAGTCTGATTTTGATGAAACTTGGGTGAAATGTGTATAATGTGGCAAGCATGTACACAAAAATGAATGGTTGCTTTGCACACCTCCGTTGCTCAGCAACAGCTAAAATACTTTATCGTACATCGTACACTTATTGTGGACTGTACAAAAAAATCAATACCTCCGAGGGACCTGTTTTTTTTTGTGCCCAAGGAGAATGCCTTACAGCATCATATAAAAAAAATAAAATCTTTAGCGAATAGATAAATGGAATTACCAGGGCTGCCATTTGTTAGAGTCTCTTTGGAAACATGCCTGAAATTTCACAAGGCGGGTTTCTGGGCGCAAACTAAGAGGGCTGTGATAATCATATTTATTGTGCTAAATTGATCGATAGCATGTCCATGAATATCGGCTAGTCGCGTCGGCCAGCTTTCCATCAAGAGCGAGCAGCCATTTCGCCTACCGGCTTGTTACTTTCGAAATCTAAAGATTTCGTAAGTATATTGATCACTTCCAGACTCTGTTTGTGTGTTTGTCGGCACGATAACTCGAACGGAAGAAGCTACCAATGTCAAATTACACCACGTGATTCAGGAGCGTGTGGCTCGCTGTGTGGCTCGCGCTGATTAGATTTTGGTCAAAATCGGTCAAAGGTCAAGGTCACAGTGAGGTCAAACATCCAAAAAAAAGTTATAACTCGAGAACGGAAGAAGCTACGAATGTCAAATTACACCACGTGATTCAGGAGGGTGATTGCTCGTGCTGATTCGATTTTGGTCAAAATCGGTCAAAGGTCAAGGTCACAGTGAGGTCAAACATCCAAAACATGATAATTTGAGAACAGAAGAAGCGACCAATGTCCAATTACACCACGTGATTCAGGAGGGTGATGGCTCGCGCTGATTAGATTTTGGTCAAAATCGGTCAAAGGTCAAGGTCACAGTGAGGTCAAACATTCGATTTTTGATGGTTTGGTACAGAATCATCGTAGAAACTTCTGGTTTGCGGCGCTACCTTCTCTAGAGACAGCTTTTATTAGACAAGGTCAGAGGTCAAGTTGACGATTTCGTAAGTACCAGTCTATGACTGCTTGTTTGTTTGTTTTTTGGATACAAAGTTAAGGCTTGTGTCAGACTTGATACACAGAAACATAAGGCAGGGGATAAGAGGGGTGGGAGAGGGAAGCACAAAATAGTGGGGAACAAAGACAATTGGATATCTGTGGAAGGAAGAGGGAGAGGGTGGGGTATATGGGGTAAACAAGATGGTACTACAGGGAATTTGAAGGAGGTGGGTTTGAGTAGGATTAACGGTGTTCATCTGGCTTTCCTTGGAATGACAGCACTCTAATGTAATAGCAGAGTATGCCCCAAACTTGTTTTTCATTGTTTCTTTTTTAACTGGCTCTTTTTGTAAAAAAAAAAAAAAAAAAAATCTTTGCTGTGTTTATTTATTTATTGATTTAATTTTGCACAGGTACCCTAATGGAATGGCATGGGAAATAAACCTGAGCAGGAAAATCATCCGCAAATCTCCTATCCTGGAGAGGTTCCACAACTTCCTGGTTTTTGAAACTGAGTCGGTGAGGCTTTACGGAGGACTATGGTTTATGCACTTTGAAGGACATTTGATGACAGACCTCTCAAGAGGGTCGGTCTTTGTCAACATAACTCAAAAACACCGATTGGACAAAATGTTGCACCGCTTTGTATCCCACAGTGACATATGTATAATTGCATTTGTGGCGTGATCGAGAGAGCGTATACAAATAAACATCCCTATCTGGGGTGACAATGACATGTTACAAAATACTGTGTGTAATATCTCCAAATCAAAGCCACAGCTGACATTTTGCATCCTTTTTCATAAACTCCTTTCCAACGGCTTCAGGTAAACAGAACAAGCTGTCGATAATTATTTTCACAAGGAGGTACAAAGTCAAATGTAAAAACATAATGATGTTGTATTCTTTTGCAGTTGATCCGACTCAGCTGGAAGTTTGTACACACTCATCATATTGTGCTTTCCTTAAAATATTTACCGTACCAAGATAAGAACTGTGTCACGAACATTCACAATCAGGAACATTGCAAATTACAATCGTTCCTTAACTCAAAAACGCTTGCTCAGAGACAGGAAAAGAATCTTGTATCGATTGACTTTGTCCATCTAATCAGGTTGCAATCTCAAAAATGCTCATCGTACCTCAAATATGACCAACGATTTATCATACATCAAGCAAAAAATAAAAAGTGGGGAAATTTCGCAAATTGTTTTGTAAACTCAACGATATTAGTGGGGCAACTGAGCTAAATATAGCACAACAATTGTGCATTTTGTGAGGAAAGCACCAAATTTGGCACACTCGTAGCCTATCGTATTATATTATGAACAGATTTGGATATTGGGCCATCTCAAATTCAGCCGCTGATGGCTGTGGCAGCCATTTTCCACTGCCATCAAAAATTTTAAGATGGCCCAATATCCAAATCTGTTCATAATATGATAGGCTACGAGTGTGCCAAATTTGGTGTTTTCCTCACAAAATGCACAATTGTTATGCGAAGTTGCCCTACTATATGTACAATGTAGATAAACAAGTTTTGCTTCTACATCCATCTTGCCCAACCCATGCATCCTCCTCTTCTCTTCCTCATCACACCCATTATTTGCCTGAGTCTCCCTCAATTCTGTCTTTCAACTCTGCTGTTGGTGTCTCCCCCACCTTACTGTTTATTTTGTTTTGTGCATCCTGATCCGTTCAGTGTTCTAGCTCGTCCACGTTCGAGTTTAGGAGGGCGTAATGGTTTGAGCATCCACTGAGTCTGGGTGGTCGGTGGTTCAAGTCCAACGAAAGACATTATAATTATAATAATAATAAAAAATGGTATGTGCTGCCTTGCTTGACATTCAGCATTTAAAAGGCTAGAACATGGACAAACCACATTGGGATGGCAATGGCAAACCACCGAGTGTAACCCTTTCCAATAAATTGCTTTGGCAGCACCAACACTCTGTGAAGAGTACGGTAAATCAAGAACATTGTTATTAGCTAAGATCAAGTCATAAGCACTGCCATGGATGCATGAACATGGTGAAAAGGAGGGAAACGTACAGATGCTGTCTTTTTTTTTTTTTGTCCCCAAGTACGATATCGAGTCACAATGCTTTGTTTTCTGTTTCCACTCGATGGGATTGTTGGGTCGTATGTGAACCTTACTTCCTTCTTTTCAATGATTGGTTTTGGTTCATGTTTCCATGAGTTTTCTGGAATTGGGAAAGCAAAGTTATTGCAGATGTACCAGTGGATTACTTTACAAACTCTGTTGTGCCTTTGTGTAAACAGCTGTTCTGACAGGAGTTTTTTATTTACATCCTGATAGGAGGTGGCTCGAGCTTTCTGTTTCTACTTTTCAGAATCTACACCTGTCTGATCGATGAAGTCCAGCCATTTTCTTAAAGCCATTCATGCAGTGTCCCTGGTCTCAACCAGTTATAATGATTCGTTCTCCATCCCAGTTGAGCTAATTCGCCATTCCATTGAGCCTTCTTTGTCTTTGCCCAGTTTGTGCAATTTTTTTATTTTTTATTTTAATACCTCCCTGCTCTTTTGTCATTCTCCCAGTTGTTAGCATATATCTGTTGGTATTTCGTTTTATATATCTGTTTTGTCTTTTTTTTTTTGCAATTGTTGGGGCTGTCTGGATTCATTGCTGTTTTGATTTCATGTGTGACATCTCCTATTAGCACCTGTCTTTGGAATTTTTTTTACTTTGTGGGCTAGGAATATCTTTTCTGCTCTGCTTTTGAGCTTTTGTTTTGAGCATTTGTTTGTGACGTGTTTGGTGGCCCTCTTCTCCTCCGAGGTATTTGTATGATGCTTCGTTTTTTAGTTACTGTATTGTTGTATCTTGGTCAAATTCTGTTTTCGTCTGCTTTTGTTGATTTACCCTATAAGGATGTGCACTTGGCACACTTGTCTCAGCCAAATTCCATTTGAATGCTGTCGGAGTACCGCTTCATCAATTTCATTTGTGTGTTGTGTGTCATTGCCAATAGGTACATGGTTGAGGTTTTCCTAAAATATTTTGAAGATAGTAATTCTTCTTTGGGGTTTGGTGATGGTCAAAGGAGAGCTCAGGAATAATGTAACCAACCCGCAACAGATAAGCTCCCCGCTGGGTGGTGTTGTATTTCGGTGTGTGTGCTGTGTAAAAATGGACTAAATATCGACGCACACGTCAACGCACGCCCACAACTATTTGGATTTGACGACTATTTATATTTGTACCCCTCTTTTGATATCATTCACCACTGCCACCGTTTAAAAACAATTAGCAAAATCAGTGCAGGCCACATGATAAATAGTCATCCTTCGACCTTCCTTTACAACCTGGTTTATTTTCCAGTGCCACAATTAAGTGGTAAAGCCGATAAGTTTATTCAGCTCGTGCATCCTTGTCTGTGCCTTATCACCACATTATTATTCTTTTTCTGTTCTCTCTTCCCATGTAGTCGCACTTATGGCACAAGGCGTTAACAATATTCCACAGCTTTTGCCAAGTTGACATTTTCCAGTGCACAGGTGCTATTTTGGACATCCCATCTCTGTTGAGATTTTATTAAAAATGGAATCCCCCAATGGTGGTTACTGCAAGCTTTTAAATCTAAAATTGACCTTTTCTTTTTTGGAACCACCCCTCCTTCCAAGCTTCTCTTTCTAAAGTACGAAGTGGTGCAGTTGAAAATGGAGTGAATACATTTTGTTGCATTAATTGTAAACCCTGTGGCAGAGGAAACTGATGGAGTGTGAATGAGGTTGTATCACCGTTCATGTAGGAAAGGATAAAGGTTTTCTTTCATACGAGCAACTCCCACGAGCCTGCAATGCCATCTTTAAAAGAAAACTGAAGAAAGTAACCGATTTTTCCACTTGATATACAAAATGTCCAGGAACCCCATGTTTCTAGCATCATGCATTGGGAGTCGTACATTATCGGGAAGGTTGGGGGGGGGGGGAGTGCAGGTGAGCAGAGTGTCATTCAAACGGTGCCAGATTTGTTTTTTTATGTCTTCGCTGATGAAGTCGCTGGAGGCATTATGTTTTCGGGTTGTCAGTACGTCTGTCTATGCTAATTTCTCTGTTTTCTCTGCAACCGCTTGGCCGATTGACACAAAACTTTCACCAAAGGTACGACGACTCATGTCAAATGTTTTAATAATAATTATGTCATAGATCATGCAGTGTGGCAGCCATGTTGTTTTTAACATTAAAAACCTTCAAAAATCTTCTCTGAAACGGCTGAACCGATTGAGGTGAAACTTTGAAGGTTTGATCGCCTATCCGTAAGGAACAAAAAGGTCTCCACCTATGACGTAATCGGTCGTATGGTGTGGCAGTGATTTTTTTTTGAAGAATATACCTTTAAAAATCCTCTCCAGGCTTGACAGATCGGGGGGAACTTCACCCCACATGTTCCCCAAGCCTTGGGGATACCAGGGTGTTCACAAATATTTTATAGGTCACATGGTCTGGCAGCAATATTGGATTGAACAAAAATGTTTAAAAAAATTATTTCTCCTTGAACTGCTTCATCAATTGACATGAAACTTCACAATTGTGATGTCGTGGTGATTGGGAATATATGTTATAAATTTAAACCTGATCAGATACGTGGTCTGGCAGCCAGAGTTATTTAAAATTTTGAATCTGGGTTCAGGGATTTAAATCAAACTTGTTCCAAGTATGTATAATGATGTAATAATCTGAGGGAGGCTTATCTGGTGATGTCGCAACATTGAAGAGTTCCATTGTTATTTTTTTAATTCTCTGATTGAAGGATTGTGCATGTATCCACATGCAGGATAAGAACATCATTAATAGTAATGCTGATACATTAGTTAAAGTAATCAGCAGATGATACATTAGTGTACAGCAGTTTTACTTGACTCACAAGGACATTGGTGGATAATGGGCATATCACGACAGTAGGTGAATTATTCTTTGGAACCTCTTATCTATATATTGATACTGAAGGACCAATTTTGTGCTCCTCGCGGTCGCGTCACTTTTTTCTCGGTACTGTGATCTGAGAAGTTTTGACACGGTGTACATCAAAGTAAACACATGCACAAATCAGGGGATTTCTTTGCAAGGAGTAGTGTACACCAAAAATGTCGTGTGCAAGGACGTTTTGTAGGCCTCATTAGGTAAGGCCATGGAGTACATCGACTGGGATCCGGCTCTTTCAAGAGCCGCCACTGGTCGTCATATTGGGCTCATGGAACGGAATCCGTCTGTGACGGGGTTTCGGTAAGTTTGGAATGACCTTCAGAACTCCTTCTTTAGCATTACCCTTTACAACCCCTTCTTTAGCATTACCCTTCACAACCCCTTCTTTAGAATTACCCTTTAGAACCCTTTATAATTACTCTTTAGAACCGTTTAGAATTTCCCTTTAGAACCCTATTGAATTTCCCTTTAGAACCATTTTGAATTGCCCTTTAGAACCATTTTGAATTGCCCTTTAGAACCATTTTGAATTGCCCTTTTTAACCATTTTGAATTGCCCTTTAGAACCCTTTTGAATTGCCCTTTAGAACCATTTTGAATTGCCCTTTTTAACCATTTTGAATTGCCCTTTAGAACCCTTTTGAATTGCCCTTTAGAACCCTTTTGAATTGCCCTTTAGAACCCTTTTGAATTGCCCTTTAGAACCCTTTTGAATTGCCCTTTAGAACCCTTTTGAATTGCCCTTCAGAACCCTTTTGAATTGCCCTTCAGAACCCTTTTGAATTGCCCTTCAGAACACTTTTGAATTGCCCTTTAAAAGCCTTTTGAATTGCCCTTTAGAACCCATTAAGATTACCCTTCAGAATTCCTTCAAATTAAACACTGTGTTAGCAAGGTTCTTCATCTTTGATGGATGGATGGATGGATGGAAGGAAGGACATAGCCAAATATTGAAGCGGCTTCACCACTTAAAAATTTGGTGATAATTAAACTGTATTGTTAAAATGATCTTCCCTTCTTCTTTTTACATGTCCACATGCACATTTAATTTCCATGCCCCTTGCCCTTCACTTCTTGACGGCGTCTGTTCAAATTGTATGACGTCTGCATTAAGGTGAATACTTCATTAAAAATGATTGGATAATTTTTTGCAGAACTTGATATTTGATATCTAAAAGTCTGTTTGTAATACTATTACATATATATCGTTTGAAATGATAAACTTGCCACTCATTATTAGAGGAAAAAATATTAAATCACAACTTTCACAAATGGCTCGTTGTAACTCGTGGAAAATGCTGATGATAATCTTGGTGTCATTCATGCGTACTGAGAACCTGGCAATGACTGCATAGTTTTCGGGGGACACGACTTGTAATGCTGATGTGGCGATTCGGTGAGATTGGGGCAAGAATTTCGATTTTGGTGAGGATACTGGTTCAAGATGGCCTCCTTTTTCTTCGAAAGACACCATAGGATCTTTCACGTCCACCAGTGAATTTAAGCAGATAGGACAAACTGCGTAACGTCCCCTATGAAGGACGGCAAAGTCACTGACGCAACACTCTGCATAGCACCGAGAGGACGGTTTATAGTTGGGCCATGAATCGAACCTGGAATGGACTGATCAAAAAGGTAAGTTGACTGCCTCTGAGCTCCTCTGTCAGCCGAGCGCTGAGTTTGTTCCATTGTGTTGATCATATTCTTGAGCCGAACCTGTTTTTTGCATCACCTTTGTTGCTCAAAACAAGGTTTAACAACACAGGTGAGAGAAATAGACTCTTGTTAAATGGATACAAATTGAATCTTTGCGCACCAGAGTGCATGTTGTTCACAGAAGGCAAATAGAGTTTTGAAGTTTGTTTTCTGGGGGTGCGGGAGGGGGATGAGATCATGGGATGTCATATATGCTGTGCACGTGTGCATTACACAGTACCCCAGGGTGCCATGCTAAAATGGATTGGAAACATCTAAATCTTTAACAATGCTCTGAGTACTTAAGGCTCAGTCTATGAGTTGGGTTGTTAATGTTGCTGTGTCGGAAGGTGAATATGTTGGAGGAGTGATTCAGCTGAGTCCCGTTTTCCTCCGTTTGCTTGCCTTGTGTTTATTCAATGGTGGTGCCATTATCATCTTGTTCTCCAGGGTAACATAAGCCGACAGGAAGCTGTGAGCATGATTCCGCCACTTCTGCTCGAAGTGGAGCCTCATCACAAGGTACATGAATTCCTGTGACAAACACTGTAGAAATTGTGGTTTATGTGAATAAATATATATATATATATATATATATATATATATATATATATATATATATATATATATATATATATATATATATATATATATATATATATATATATATATATATATATATATATATATATATATATATATATATATATATATATATATATTTTGCCGTTTTGTTTATGTTTGATCTTGGCATTTTCTAGGTGCTGGATTTGTGTGCTGCTCCTGGGTCCAAAACGGCACAAATAATTGATATGCTGCATGCGGATGTAAACAACCCTTTCGCAGGTGAATTATTTTGAATCGTGTATCATAGTTAAGGAACTTGAGCTTTCGGCTGTGGTAGAAATTCTGGACAACCCACCCCCGCCCCCCCCCCCCCCCGACAAAAAAAAATATTAAGAACTTCAATTTATCATCCCTCACTCTCTCATTCTTCCATGCTCTTTTTGTTTTTTTTCTCTTCTTAGTCTTATTTTTTTTTGTTCCCTAGAACAACCATTGATTTGTTGAGTCGCCACGAGACGAGTATATCCATGTCCTGAATGTTGAGGTGATAGTTGTGGGAGATTGAACTACTGCTGAGCAATACGAAACATTCCGTAAAAAGAATGCCTGTTCCTCCTTTCTCATCTCCTGGGCCAACAGAAGGTTTTGTGCTGGCGAATGACAAGGATAACAAGCGGTGTTACCTCCTGGTCCATCAGGTAAAGCGTCTGGGCAGTCCGTGTGTACTTGTGTGTAACCACGATGGCGGCCAGTTTCCTCGACTTTACTTGCCGTCTTCGACGACACACAACGGCCGCACCTTCCTCGACTTCGATCGGGTTCTTTGTGATGTTCCTTGCAGGTTAACAACACTACACACAATGCTGTGTGGCAGCAATTTTGTCAGGTTTTTTTCTTTATTGTCTATTCATGCCCATATAATGTAAAGCACACCGATGTCTCCAAAATGTTCTTGTCTTGCATGCATGTAAGTTCCTTCATGGCACTTGGTCTCTTTGTGCAAAAAAGAAAAAACAAAGGAAAAAAAATTAATAAAACATCCGGTTGTAATTATCATCTTCGTGATCAACTGGGCGCATATCATGATAGAGTAAGTCTGAAGTGAAAAATTCTCGTGAATATGTCCCTAATCAGACAAAATCGAATCTTATCCTGCCCTGATATTTTTACCTAATTTGGTACAGCACATAAACTCGTGGCTTTTCATTACTCAGGGGCCAGTTGGTCCATTGGACCAAATTTTCATTTGTCTTCACGGCCTTGGACGTTTTTGCTCGTCTGAACAAAACCATAGGTTTCCCAGCCTGGAAGCCTTGGAACCCTCATGATAATTAGGGTTCTTTCGTGATCTTAAGGGTCTTGGGGATCTTAAAGGGTCTTCAAAGGTCAAAGAGGTCTCAGCAGTCGAAAGGGTCAAAAGGTAAAAGGTACATTCCAAAAGTATGTAATGATTAGACACAAAAAGCATCTCTTTCTTTCTCTCTTTCTTTCTCTCTTTCTCTCTTTCATGCAACAGTGGGTTGACATCCAACACATCTTACATGAGCGGAGGCATATCCATTTACACTTTCTCGTCAAGTCCTAAGATTACTCATGAGAATGTTTCACAGCATGTTGAACCAAGGGTAATGGGCTTTTAACCGAGTGCTACATGTCCTTCCTGGCGAGGCAGGATAGTTTTGAGCCACCTCGCCTTGGTTTGACCCTTGACCAAGCGATGAACCATCACCTTCGTGTTTTGCATGTTGGCTGATTCTTCAATTCAATGTGTGGGTCAATCAAAAGGACATTAAGCCAGAGGACCCATCTGCCATCACTTGTTTTTGGTCATTTAATTTTCCACGGTGTC
>NC_140968.1:38973696-39026196 GCF_056783735.1 Eptatretus burgeri
AGGGATTAAGGATAAGTTTCCCCAGTATGTGGTTGCCCCCTGTGACATATTCCTCTGTTTTTGCATTTCCAAGCCTTTCCATTTCAACAAGGAAGAAGTGCGTTTTTTATAATAACCACAATGATAACAAGTGAGGCAGGCGTGCCGAACCATCAGAAGCCCCGCCTTCCCAGGTTTCGGGTGAGCAAGCCACACCCTGGAAGGGGAACGGTTGTTCGGTGTGACGTCAGAAGAGATCAGAATCAAGGAGGTGGTTGAGTGGTTGGACGAGTTTGGAGTGAGGGACGCACGCGGTCCAGAGAGAACGTAGCTAGGAGATGGTCTGTAAGAACAGGGAATTACAGCTGGCTTTCCTTCGACACATGAAGATGACTGTACGATTCTCATATTCGTGCTGAGGGCAATTGGCTCTCATACTGAGCAAGATGCCAGCCATAGACTGTTCGGCCGAGCTTTGAAGTGTGTACGTTTCTGAAGACGGAAGGAGAGCGTGTCTCGTGGCCTGATCACGGGGTCTCAGAAATCCTCTCGTCGTGTGGGCGATCTTTGTGAAAAAAAAACCGGGTGCCAGAGAGGAACAGTCGGCATATTCGCTCGTGAATAGAAGCTGCACAGGGTCTCAGCCTTGGTGTTGAATTGCCCGACGTACGTTTTCCCGCTGCGAGAGTGGCTCGGCACCATTTTTTGGGCATGTCTACATGTGCAGGACGTAGCGCCTCAATTCCAATTCCACAAAGACGATTTCTGGACCAAGCTAATTGCCAGAATAAAGGAAGGATTTTCTTTTATTGTTTTCCCTTGTCTGTATTTTAGTCTATGTGTAGAGGCCCCTCGACCTTTGGATTTATTTATTTCGCATTATTATCATTACCTTTTGAGTTATTGTTGTAAATATCTCCATTGTCATTAATTTCCACGGTTATTTTAAGTTGATGTGTCTGTGTATTTGTCGTGGAGTTCGAGTATAAACCGCCCATGTGCATCAATCCTTCCATGCCTCCATCGCTCCGCCATTGTGCCCCGCCCTTCCCACGTGCGTTATAATCTCCGAGGATCAATGTGTCCGCCTCCCAAGAAGAACCGCTCGGCTACCGGGCTGGCGGTGTTAACTGCCTGTCACCACAAGTTAGTGAGGGGAATTAGGGAAAACATCGTTACACGCTGGACAAAAGTGCCAATTTTTTTGTGGTTACCTATAGACTTACTTAATAAAAAAAATCCCATGCTCCAAAAAATCTGACCATATTTCATGTGATTATGGGTCAAAATTCAAGATGGCGGCCAAAAATTAAAAAAAAAAATCTAAATAATTATAACTTCGCTCATATTGGTCATAAAAATGTGTAAACTATCTATTTGTAGGCAATGATGCCCAGGGAGTCGATTGGAACCATCAGATTTGGGATTAGATCATCAGGAACTAAGATAATGGTCAAATGTAGAAAAATATGGGTCGCTCGATTCGAACATTGACGTTTCGCTAGACACATTTGTTATACGAGACATACTTTGCTGGATACATATTTTAATAAAAACTGAACCATTATATCATGTACATGTGTATATGATTTACACTAATGAACACAAGCAAGTTAGTTCTTTTCGCAATTGCAGCTACACAGGTCAGAACAGTTCAGCCCAGATTTGATCATCCATCTCTTCAAGGACTCAGGTTTTCAGTCAGTCCGATAGCCCCACCCTTTCCTTTTACTTTAGCATTCTCCTGCTCGTGGGCCTGATCTATTGGAATAGCGGAACATCTGTGGCTGCCTTTGACAACCACCCAGTGCTTTTCGAGGTCCTCTTTAACACCGACTGGTAGTGAATTCATATCCCGGATGTGCACGCCAACCCATCTGCTGTAATTGTAGTGATCCAGGGCGAAGAACAGGAACATCAGTGAATCCAGCACCTCTCGATAGAGTTGAAAGTTCTTTTCGCGATGGGCTCTCACGAAGATTAGTACAGTCTTTTCTAATCTCAGCACCAGGTCCCAATATTGAAAGGTTGGGCTCTTCTCTGTCATGGACATCTTCCAACTGTCCAAGGCTTTCTCGTCATCAGTATCAGTATCATTCGCTGCAATGGATGATTCTTGTTGAAAATTTCTAAGAGCGAGAGCAGACACTTGATGTGCATGGTGAGTTCGGGTTATGTGCGATACTTTTAAGAATGACTGTGCTGTACCTGCCGTTGCTATACCAAACTGTGTCAATGCATCTATCCAGCCAGACGTATCTAACATATCGCCAAGAACAGTCCAAAGTGCCTTTTCCAGATGAAGGCCTCCAAACATGGTGACCATCAAATTTTCTCCATGCGTTGTTGGAAATTTCCACTGTGTGTACTTGCACATGGCAAAGATCAGACAGTCGCATGCCAGAATTGGTATCTGACCAGGATTCAGAAATTGAGTTGTACTCTGTATGATGCTCATGCTGTGTTTGACCATTGCAGCTGAGTCAGCCTTCTCTACAAAGAGTGGCAATAAGGCTGTGATTGCAGGCAATTCATTTGGTTGAGGCTGACGTGATGCATGATATGCAGCCCATGACAATGATTGTTCTCACACTAAGTCCTGTTGCAGTAGTTCAGATGCATGTTGAATCCACCGTTCCTCTTGGGCATTGGCTTTCTCTATGTAATCAGCAAAACCTGACGTTGTGGTGTGTTCTATTGTGGGTACTTCTGTTGTTGTGGGTTTCATTTAAACAGCAGGTACAATAGAATACGAATCCGGAAGAACCAGACTTTGTGATGAATTTGAAGTTGTGTTGGACAAGCTAACAGGTTGACTGCGTATAATCCCAGGATGGGCTTTTGTTGGCTGCTGAATGATGCTAATCCTTGTTCCATAAAAGGATCCCTGTGCTGTCGCTGAAGACTTTTTATGGTCAAAATTGTCTAACGCACTTACTGTGAACAAACCTTTTCTCAACTGGCTTGGACACACTACTCCATTGCTTCTATATTGTTCAGACTGTGCGGCAGAAAGTTCGTTTTCAAGTTGCATGACACGTTTGTATGACACACTTATCCCTAAGCTGGCCATTTGATCAACTAGTGTCTTGCTCCTAGTTTGAGTATGTAAGTTTAAACCAAGATATAAAAGTACTGGTGGTTCACGGTCTGGAGAGTAACGCTGATGTTTTGTCTCAACATTTCTTTTATTCTTGCAGTTGTGAACCAAGAGCTGTGTGAGCGTCAGGCATGCTTGGGAGTCATTTACTGAACCTGCTAAATTTGGGCCATTGATGAGCATGGACATTAACAATCTTGTACTGGGCGTAATCTTCTGCTGACATCCAGGGTTGAATTCACCACTGAATGCTATCATTTTTCAGGATTTCCTCCCTACATATCTTGGCAACTCTGGCAAACAACCTAGCTTCTTCGTCATAATCATGGAACAAAAAAGCGTCTGGGTAGTTGCTGAATGCCTGCTGGGAATGTCAGCATTATGTTTTTTCCATCAGATTGCTCACCTAGTCCTAGCTGGGAGAAGTAATTGAGGAGTTTTTCTTTTAACCGGGTTTTATTGATAGTGGTATCAATGCCAAAGTCCCCAAGTCTTTTCTCAAACATGTTGTGTATGTTTGATAGTTTGAATAGGTACGTCCCCTCCTCGGCAGATTCCTCCATGTAAGTTACAAGTTCAACAAATACTCTTGAATTGATAATTTTGGCTCGTTGATTCAGCTCACGTTGGTCGGCCCTTGTTGGACTATTCTGTCGCCTGTAACCACGATAGTCATTTCGGTACTTTGTCAGACATTCTATATGGTACTTGAGTTCATTTGAGACCAGATCCCCACATAGTATTTTTGCAAGTACTTTGCCGTCTTGCATTTCGGTGGCCATGAAATTTAAATTTTACTCTGCACATTTAGTTGCATATTCATGCAGTTTTCTGGGGCCACTCTTATCACAGAATAAACAAGTGTCCTTGCTTGATCCCATTGACTGTCGCTTTGATCGCTGGGATGTGCTGGTACCTGGAGTTTTTTTCATCGTTTTGTTGTTTACATTTTTTTCTTCAGCTCTCGTTCAAGTTTACTTTCATTAAACTTTTGGTGGCATGCCCAATGCCAAGAAGCGTTGTTTTCTGCAAAACATTCTGGGGTACCATGTTCGCCAAAATCAACATCGACCGGCAATGCACCTATCTCTTCGAACTCTCTGACATTGTCAAGAAAGTCCTTATAGACGTCATCAGCACTGCGGTTCTGTCTGTTCTTTGGACATGAAAGAGGTGAAGTGTATCTACTGTTCTGGCAAATGATACAAATTGTCCAGTCCATGGTGTGATGTTTCACTGAACAGTTGATTCAGGGCTGTTTACAACCTGTAACAAAGAAAATAAACATTATCCAACTGCCACATAATATGCAATTACTTCCAGATGAATCTTCTATGAGGGCATGAGACAAAGTGAAATATGCATCATCAAATTATCAATTTGCCTCCAAATAAACACATGATTTAGGAAAGATGAGAGTCAACATGTACACAACTTATTTGAGCGCAACAAAAAAGTCATTAAAACATGTAACGCGAACTGTCAATTTTCATATCGAGCGACCAATATTTTTTCTACATGTGACCATTATCTTAGTTCCTGATAATCTAATCCCAAATCTGATGGTTCCAATCGACTCCCTGGGCATCATAACCTACAAATAGTTTAAATAGTTTAAACATTTTTACGACCAATATTAGCGAAGTTATAATTATTTATCGATTTTTAAAAATTTTTTAAGCCGCAATCTTAGATTTTGAACCATAATCACATGAAAATATGGTCTGATATTTTGGAGCATGGGATTTCTTTATTAAGTATGAAAATAGGTAGCCACAAAAAAAATTTGGCATTTTTGTCCAGCGTGTAACGATATTGCCCCACTATGGTGCTATACTAATTCCCCTTACTTTAGCCGCTGTCACACCTTGACGTTTTAGCCAGTGTATGGCAACGTATCAAAATGTATGTAAAACGCTGGTGTACGCTGAACTATTGATTTTTTTTTAATTTTTTGGCGTATAATAACATGTTGGACGTATGCATAACATATTAGTAACGTACACAGAACGTTTTAATCATATATAGATAAATTACACCAACGAATGCTGAGTGTGTTGTCGGCGTTCACACCCTATGCCCAACGATAGTCCAACTTATGCATAGCGTGGCAGCGTATCGCCGACGATCAAGTGGCGTAGGCTATTAATAGGCTGCGGCTCGACGATTCAAATCATAACCACACTAGACATCGAAGTGTAAAGCCGCTATCACACCTTGACGTTTTAGCTAGCGTATGCCGACGTAAGAAAAATTTGTCGAACCAAGCTGGCACATGTCGAATACGTTATGGGTAAGTTTTGTATACGTTAAGAGCACGCTGGCATAAGTCATTTTACGCCGAGTCATCATCATCATCAGTATGTTGAAAATTTCTTGCCGTACTCGACGTATGACACACATTCCGCATACGCTGGCATGAGTTGTCGGCACGCTACGCGATCGTTGACACACGTCGACATACGTTAGTTGTAAGTTACTCATAAGTCGAAACTCGTCAAGGTCATGGTTAGCGTCAGTGTTCCAGACTCCCTGGTTTTTTTTTTTTGGTTTTTTTTTTTCTTCGGTATGACGGTTATAATTTAAATCGTTGAGCGGCAGCCTTTTAATTCTATTATATTATAACCGCACTAGAAATCGAAGTGTCAACATGACCGTCATACCGAAGAAAAAAAAAAATAATAAAACCAGGGAGTCTGGAACACTGATGCTAACCATTACATTGACGTGTTTTGACTTATGAGCATCTTACAAATAACGTGTGTCAACGATCGCGTAACGTGCCGACAACACGTTACTCATAGGTTAGAAATAAGTTTCGGATGCGCTAAACATTACCTCAACGTGTTTTGACTTATGAGTAACTTACAAGTAACGTGTGTCAACGATCGCGTAACGTGCCTAAACTTATGGCCAGCATTATGCGGAACGTGCGAGTTATACGCTGGCATACGTCAGGAAATTTCAAGCATGGAAAATTTGTCTAACTGCTCGGCGAACGATGACGTTTGCCTTAGAAATAAGTTTCGGATACGCTAAACATTACCTCAACGTGTTTTGACTTATGAGTAACTTACAAGTAACGTGTGTCAACGATCGCGTAACGTGCCTACAACTTATGGCCAGCATAATGCGGAACGTGCGAGTAATACGCTGGCATACGTCAGGAAATTTCAAGCATGGAAAATTTGTCTAACTGCTCGGCGAACGATGACGTTTGCCAGCGTTCTACGACGTATGCCAGCATGCTCTTAACGTATACAAACTTCCCCATTACATAACGTATTCGACGTGTGCTGGCGTTTTAGCCCAATTTTGCACACGTCAGGCATACGTTGGCTAAATCGTCAAGGTGTGACAGTGCCTTAAAGTTGGGTCGAGGGATTAACCTTTCCGCCTGCACCGCGGCAGTATGCTCTTCGTGGTGTTTGACCTTGGGCCTGACAGTGCTGCAGTGAAGGAATACTGGAAGTTATTTGACAAGGCTGCATCATATAAAATGCAGAATGGAAGAGATGTGGTAGGGATTAAACCATATTTGTTTGAAAACACTGGAGAAAAGGCAGACAACAAGCTGATACTCTAAGTCCCCTGCCTTTTGGGTGGTATGAGGAATAGATCTGTGACATACGAAAGCGAAGTGTTCAACAGTTTTTGAAATATCGCGAACACAACATCGTGAGTGTGTACTGGCCACCACACTTTTCAGCACTTGTATGGACTGGATACTGGGGAGGATGTCGGAGAGATAAAGCTGCGGTGCATCGTTTGGGAATGTCAAAATGTCTGACCTTGATTCCGCAGATGATGCACTCATCTTTGCTGAGACTAGATACCCTGAGGAGCCCTCGAGGTGCTGAACGAAGAGTCTGAGCCACTGGGGTTACTGGTTTCCTCGGTTAAAACGAAGATCCAGGCTTTCAATGACATCTTGTCTGTACCTGTTTGTGGTGAGGATGTTGAGGTTATGGAGAGATTCTTGGCAGTGATATTCATGTCTGCTGGCTGTGAGCCAGAGGTCAACAGACATCTGGGTCGGGCCTGGGGAGTCATGGATTCACTCGATCATGGGGTGTGGCGCTGTGCCAGTACCTGTGCAGGACGACAAAAGTCCGAGTCTTCAGGTCCTTTGTGCTTCCAATCTTGCTCTCTGGATGTGACACTTGGATTCTGACAAGGGATCTGAGACGGAAACTTAATTCCTTTGGTACCAGGTCTCTTCGGAGAATCCTTGGCTATCACTGGTCCAACTTTATGTTCAACGAGCGGTTACTGAGAGAGACTCGAATGAGATTTGTTACCTGCATCGTCCGTGAGCATAAGCTGCGGCTGTATGGACATGTGGATCGTTTTCCTGACACTGATCCTGCTCACTAGATTGGCTCAGCGAGGGAGCCTCGTTGGTGGAAGAGGCCATTGAGCAGACGACATGCCTCGTGGTTGCAGTAGGTTAATCAGAATCTCAATTTGATAGGGATGGGCCTGGCATCTGCCTGGGGGATGGCCAGATGGAGGCTCCTGGAGTACCGGCGGAAACGCTGCTCCGGCACATGCTCCCATACCTGACCTAACCTGACCTGGTGTACACAAGCCAATTTCCTGAGATGGCTGCATGGCTGTGATTGGCTGAAATGTGTTGCCATAGATCAAATGAGGTTGAGATAATGGCATGAGGAATATTTATTTGCAATATGAAAGCTAAATGTTCAACGGTTTTCAAAATGTCACTAACACAAAAGTACATGGACGGATGATTGGTCGGTACGAGAGAGCTCATTTTAATGTCCTCCTTCTCTGACCTTGTCGGAGGTGCGTGGGACAAAAATATATACATGGGAGGAAATGCAACGTTTTTTTTTGTTGTTGTTTTTTGGTGCTGTTGATCCATCTAATCTCATTCGCTTGCTATATGTACCTCTTGCCGGCAGGCAACAGGTGCGCTTGATGGTTCGTGCATCTGAACTTCTGGCGATTGGTGGTCGATTGGTCTACTCCACATGCTCGCTCAACCCGGTGGAGAACGAGGCTGTTGTTGCTCACCTTTTAGACAGGAGCAAGGGTTAGGATTCCTGTTTTTTGTTGTGAATTTGATCATTTGATTGTTTTCTCATTAGTTTGTGTTTGAAAAAAACTCAGCTCTTCTGCTTTGCACTTCACTGACCCATCCTTTGATTTTTATGTCTCGTATGAGCACTGGCTCCTAAGGAAACTGCACTTACTTCCTGTTTCCCTGTTGCTTCCTTTCTTGCCTTTGGTCTTGAGAGGGGCAACCAGTATATTTGTTCATTTTTTTTTTTTTTTTGGCTTTGTGGGATTCTGATTAATTCAGCATTCAGATGACAATGTCATGCGAGTGCAACTGAGGCCGTCCTGACTTTCCCTTCAACCTCAAGCCACCATGTCTAGTTTTGGCATTGAATGGCTTGTGCCTCATTAAGTATTTTTAGCTCGCCTGTTCAAAGAATAGAGGGCGATTGCGATACCCCCGGCGTGAGCGTCAGCATCAGCGTGAGCATGAAAATGTTAGTTTTTGGTGCAAGTTGTTTAGAAGCTTGCCATTCATTTAATATTTGTACTGGGATGCTGATATTTGGCAGGGAGGTTCCTTTGGGGTATATTATTGATGTAGTGAAGTTGAAATTAAAAAAATAATTTCAAATGTTTTAAATTTTTGACCTGTTTTGAACTTACCTTTTTTGTAGCACATTAACGTTAAAGTTTTTGGTGCAAGTTATTTAGAAGCTTGCCATTCATTTCATATGTGTAGTATGATGCTGATATTTGGCATGGAAGTTCCTTTGGGGTAAACTATTGGTGTTGTGAAGTTGAAATTAACAAATGATTTTAAATTAACAAAAAATTTCAACCTAAGATGGTGTCAAAGCCACCCAATGCTCACCTATTAATACCAGATGCTTGCCATTCATTTAATATGTGCACTCAGATGCTGATATTTGGCATGGAGGTTCCTTTGGGGTATATTATTGGTGTAGTGAAGTTGAAATTAAAAAATAATTTCAAATGTTTTAAATTTTTGACCTGTTTTGAACTTAACTTTTTTGTTGCACATTAACGTTAAAGTTTTTGGTGCAAGTTATTTTTTAGAAGCTTGCCATTCATTTAATGTGTACTATGATGCTGATATTTGGCATGGAGGTTCCTTTGGGGTGTACTATTGGTGTAGTGAAGTTGAAATTAACAAATGATTTTAAATTTTAAAAAAAAATTCAACCTAAGATTGTCTCAAAGCCACCCAATGCTCACCGGTTTATACTTTACGCTTGCCATTCATTTAATATGTGTACTCGTTTACTGATTACAATATACAAATACATATATTGCTTTAAAATTATTTGGAACAAACTTCACTGCAATGCTTTATAAAAAATATAATTAGACTAGTCTTTTAAAACCGATAAATGTATAAACAGGCGAGCATTGGGTGGCTTTGACACCAACTCTCTGGTTTATTTGGCAATTAAAAAAAAATTTATTGTCTTAGTATTTTTTTTATTACTTCCACCACCGAATGTGGACAGAGGTTATCTTTTCACCCTTGTTTGTCCATCTATCTGTCTGTCTGTGAACAGGATACCTCAATAAGTTAATGATGGATTTGGACTAAACTTGGTGGACAGGTTGGTTGTGTGACATGAAAGAATTGATTCAATTTTTGTGAAGATCCAAGTCCGGATCCCAGAATTTTTTTTATGATTCTTCATAATTGAGTAATTGGGCTAAAAATTATATACAGCACAATATCTCAGGAAGTTATGGATTGATTTGGACGAAACTTGGTGGACATGTTGGTTGGGTGTGCAATAAGGACATATCGATTCTATTTTGGTGAAGATCCGGATACGAGAATTTTTGAAGTGATTCTTCACTAATGAGAGATGGGGCCAAAAACGATGTACAGCAAAGCATGATATTTCTAAAAGTTGTGGATAAGATATTACAAAACTTGGTGGATGAGTTGGTTCGGTGAGGAGAACAAGCAAATTCGATTTTGGTTCAGGTGCGGATGCAGATCCGGCCGATAAGTGCGAGATAAAATGTAAACTGTTCATCCTGGCACAGGTATGTGCTCTGCCTCGTGATGTTCTAGTTTCCCATGTATTCCCTGTTTCCTTAAAAAAAATTCTGTTGACTTTTCCTTAAAAATGGCTTTATGTTCTTGGAAGCTCATGGGGTGGGAGTTGCTGTGGAGCCAGTTTAATCCTGCATGGTATCTTGATCATGACCTTACCCTTGCACCATGGCAGGAGCTCTCCAGCTGATTGATGTTTCCCATAAACTGCCTTGTTTGAAGCGCATGCCTGGCCTCACCTCTTGGAAGGTACGTGGCTTGGGTGTGGTTTTGTGTATGTGAGGTTTTTATTTTTTTTCTTTCTTTTTTTGTCGGAAGAGGGGGATTGGAATAATGACTAAAACGGGTGGTGTTATTTTGTCCTGTGAGAGACAGGAGGAAGATAAATTTCATATAGCTGTTGGAAAAGGGGAATGCAGATGCAAATTGTGAAATATAGAAAACGTGGTTGAACAAGTCTGAAGACGACAATGGTTCACGAGCGGAATTTGACGATGTAGATTGTTTCAGAAGTCAAGGATGAGACAATGTGATAATTTTTGACCAAGTTATAAAAATGATCAACATGATGTGGTACGAGTGACAGGTTATTTGCTGCAAAATGTCAAACCCGGTTTCGTTCAACAACTTTCAAAATTTGACCTTTGCATAACCTTTGAAGGTCACAAAACAATGTTGTGGACATTAAAATATGGAAACGGGATACGTGCTATAGCTTATTAGAGTTCGTCGAAGAAGATCGAAAATCCGGTTCGATTCCTACAACTTTGAAAATTTGACCTTTGTGAACTTTAAAGGTCAAGGATTATGACCTTTGGTGCAAAACTTCCTCTGGAACATTCCACGAACAATATAACGTCATATAGGCTATATGGCATTTCGCACTCCTCGGATTATCCATACTTTGATGAAATCAGCGTAAAAACAAACTTGAAGGGGGCGCCACGGGCAAGGTGTTCGAGATAGAGCAAAATGGTTTCAAGACTTTAGGTGGGGAATGACCTCAAGATTATGCATAAAAAATAGTCATCCTCGCTCTCAAAGTTTGGGCGGTCGAATGATTTTTTTTTACGTCAAAATTCGCAATTTTCTGAGTTTGTGACCTTGTGACCTTGATTTTGGAAGGAAAATGAAAAATCGAGCTCCGTGGGGCTATGCAGGTGCCATTGGGCTAACCAAATACCGAAACCTCTACCGGATTCGACAAACCCTTCGGAGAAGATGGTTTTTTTGTCAAAATTTGCAATTTTCTAAGTTCTTGACCTTGGGACGAAAATGAAAAATCGAGCTCCGTGGGGCTATGCAGGTGCCATTGGGTGAACCAAATACCGAAACCCCTGCCAGATTCGACAAACCCCCATGGAGAAGATGCAACTTGAAATCAGCTACGCCCTAAAAACACAATTCGCAATTTTCCAAGTTCGTGACCTTGACCTTGGGACGAAAATGAAAAATCGAGCTCTGTGGGGCTATGCAGGTGCCATTGGGCTAACCAAATACCGAAACCCCTGTCAGATTCGACAAACCCCCGAGTAGAAGATGCAAATTGAAATCGGCTACCCCCGAAAAACGCATGGTTTTTTTGGGCATGGCTCCGCCCATAATGGGCGCACCACGCCCATTCTCAGGAAAACACAACTGGATCATGATATCAACCTCCCACCAAAATTTTGTCAGGATCGGATCAAAACTCACGGAGCTATGCTCGGGACACAGACAGACAGACACACAACAATAACGAATATAGTGGTCACTTTTTTTTTTTTTTCGTGAACCAATTATATTGTAAGGGATATACAGAATGGAGGAAAGATGGGGGAATGTTGAGGAAGTAAATGAGGGGGTTGGGAGAGAGAAGAGGAAAGGGGTGTTGTGTCGGAGTGGTGTCGCTGGAGAACGAGGAGGAGATTGGGAGAAGAGGAAGGTTGAATGGGAGATGTCTTCAAGATGCAAACAGGCTGAGGAAAAGCAGGAAGAGTAAGGGAGGGGAAACATTTACATTGTTGGTGAAGTTGAGATGGGATGGAGAAATGAGTGCTGGCAGTGTGGAGTCTGTTAAATGCAAAGGAGGAAGAAGAGAGATAGTGCATTTCGATGTCAGGAGGGGTGTGTTGGTGGGATTCAGGTGATCCTCTCATAAGATCTGAAGCAATTCATAAATTATCAATTGTTTGAACATTTATTGATGCATTCTTTTGTTTATATTTTTTGTTTTTTCATCCATGTTTGTTAAAACAAGAACAATAATGTTACTGTTAAAACAAGTACGCATACTTTTCACCATGTCGTGTCGAAATAATGACATCTCTAAGAGTTGTGGATGAGTTGGTTAGGTGACAAGGACAAGCCGATTGTATTTCAGATCCAGCCTTCTATTGGGATACAAAACATAAACTGTTCAACCTGGTAGAGCTAATTCACTCGACCAATAGCCTTTCTCATTAATTTTTGTTTTCATTGCTCAAAAATAAAGAAGAAGACTTTACAATTGAGTTCTGGGTCTGTTGTACTCTATTTTCTTTCCTGTGATGGCCCTCAGGTCAGTGCACTGAATCCCCCATCCATGCACTTGTATAAACAGGTGATGACACGTGATGGCCACTGGTTTTCTGCTTGGTCAGATGTTAACTCGGAGCGACCTGGACAGTTACGCCCTTCCATGTTCCCTCCAAATGACACTTTAGATCTACACAGATGGTGAGCACTGATGGGAAAGAGTTGAGCAAGAAATCATGTGACTTTGCTCCAATTGTTAAGCTTTAAAGAATCCTTTAAATATCATCCCTGTTCCTTTCCTTTAGCTTTTCCCAAATTTTTTCATTTGTTTTTTGTTTGCTGTCTTACTTCCCTTATCATCCTGAATGTTTTCCCTCTTTTTAATGGATAGTGTTTTTCCATTTCCATCCCTGTTAAGATTTTTTGATTGCTGAATCTATTGGCATTTTACAGTTTTCCGTTAATGGTGATTTTTTTTTGGAAGAGTTTTGGGACCGCATTTTCATAAGTGTATGGCAAAGAGAATAGAAGACATCACCCTCGTCTTCCTCCTCCCCCTCGTCTTCCTCCTCCCCCTCGTCGTCTTCCTCCAACCATAGACAAAGTTAAACACACCTTTAAGAGCCTGTGCATCTTTGTGAAACATATTGTAGATTTTGGGCCATCCAGCGTGCGGGCGACCACCTTTAGCTCAATTGCGGCCGCGTGCGCCCACCGAACGAGCGATCTAGTCACAGCTTTCGGATCAATGCCGAAACCCAGCTACGGGTGTTGTTAACCACACCATAAACCACCCATCTCTTCTGTCCGCACGCTACAGGGTTGATCGCCGAATTGTCGATGTACCTAATTATTCGCGCAGACAAAAATGCCGGGAGTTTATACCTCAACGGAGCCTGCACGAAAACGACCCGCTTAAGCAGCTCGTTCCGCTTGCGATTGCCGATCGGTTTTATATCGCCAAGCCCCGTCGGACCAGATGTACGTTTTTTCGGCTTGTAATCAGCCAGCTAATTATTCCGAACGCAATTATGGCAGTCAATGGAGGAAGGGACGCAACGAGCAGGTGACATTCAAAAATGGGGAACATTTATTTGCACACGTAAGCAATGCAATGAATGGGGGTCGGGGACAAGACACGAGTAAAAACCTACAGCCGATATCTATTTATTATGTGCATGCACTTAAGCAATTCTACTTACGGACAAGGCGCCACAGACTTCCATGCAAAAACACCAGAAAGTAAGAAAGAACTGGGCTCATAAGCCTTTAATGTTCCTCGGAGCTGGGATGACCGAAGGAGGTCCGCGAGGCTGGGCAGGTTACCTTTGTCGCCCGTGAGGTGAATCGATGGGTCTTTTGGTAGGCGACCCTCCGGATGTCTCTGTTCACCGGGGGGTGTCACCAAACGCGTCAGTTGCTTAAGCGGCTCGAGCAGCTTGGTGGGCGGTCCTCCTCGGTCGCTTGGCCTTCCCTGCGGCCTGGTCGATCGGGCCTGGCCTACGATGCTTCAGAGGAGCAAACGGGCCTTGCTCTTTTGAGTTGATGCTCTTTTAAGAGCCCACTCACTCCTCATCGTCGCTCGACCGACTCGGGGCCCGATCGCTTGGACCGTTACGTAGCTTGCTGGCAACTTCTCTCCGGCTGGAAACTTCTCCCGCCTCCAACTCAACTGCCTCCACCGACCAACGTTGGCCAACCATGACCAACAACGACCAACAATGCTCTCTGCGTTGAAACGTGCCTTTTTTATAGCCTCAAGGGGAGCGGTCGCTCTGAGCTTCATCGCCCAAAATCAGCACCCTCCCTTCTTTCACCTTTGAACCTTCACCTCTGGTTGGCTCTGCCCCGTTCGCCGTTCTGATCCGATTCTGCCGTCACACGCGGCCATGGTTGAGATCACTTTTACAACGCGGCCATGTTTGAAATCACTTTGCCGCTGTCGAGGATGCCATCGTGTTTGTTTGTGGAGATGTTGTTTGTTGGGGATGTTGTTTTTTTGTGAAAAGATGGCGGCGCTGTGGAGATGCTGGTGAGAGGAGAAGTTCGTTTGTGGAGAAGGTGGTGAGGAGATGCTGGCGGTTGTGGAGAAGGTGGTGAGGAGATGGCGGTTGTGGAGATTGGTGTTGTTAAAATAAAGATAGAAAAGAAAAACACTACCTGAAGATTCACAGCCTGGCGCACAAATAAATCCCGTTATACATCAGTGGGGAAATCTAACCTGGACAAACACTTATCGACACAACTGATCTTCGGGGAACCTGAATGGTGTTCTGTGAATTTCCACAACCGTAACAACATATTTGGGCTCAATGGCTGAATGTTACATCTGTGTGTTCAGGATATACAGCAGAACTTGAAGTACAACTTGAAACCAAAACCTTTTGTTCACTGCCGGATTCGGATGAAATTTGGTGGACAGATTGGGTGTCTCTCAAGAACGAATTGATGAGATTTTGGTGAGGATCCAGATACTATATTTCAAAAGTGATTTTTCACCATTGAGAGGTGGAGCCAAAAACGATAAGTTGTACGATATCTCAAAAAAATTATGCACAGATTCGGACTAAACTTGGTGGACAGGTTGTGTGTGTGAGACAAGGATGAATAAATTCGATTTTGGAGAAGATCCGGATCTGGACACAAATTTTTGATCGATTCTTCACCAATGAGAGAAGGGGTGAAAAACTATACAGAATATAGCACGGTATTTCAAAAAGTTGTGGACGGATTATGACAAAACTTGGTTGATGAGTTCTTTAGATGATGAGAACAAGCCGATTAGATTTTGGTGTGTGTGAACAGGATGAATTGTCTGGATGCAGATCCAGCCTATCCGTGGGAAACAAAACAAACTTTTCAGCCAAGCGAGGTATGCACTCTACTGAGTGCTGTTTTCGTTAAGTATGCAATGGGAGGTGGATGATGATGATGAGGAAAGAAGCCAGGTTGGGGAATACATGTCTGAGATAGAAGTGGTTCAGTTAAAATTCCACCCTTTTATGCTTTTGTAGTAAATTTCATGGTCCCAAGTCAGTGAGGAGATGACGTCCAACCAGTCAGCGTCACAGAAGGAAAGTTTCTCATTGAGAAAAGGGAAGTAAGGGATCATCACGAATACTGAGAAGATGTTAGTAGAGTTCCCACAATGGGGTCCCGTGACCGTTTTTCCGGGACCAAGGTTTGAAGGTTGATTTTGAAGGTTCAAATCAATTTGAGGGTGCTGATTAAAATGAGCTGGGGTGAACCTCGTGAAAATGTGGGCTAACTCGGCCAGATGCGTAAATTCAAAATGGCCGCCATGCTACTTCGAGTATATCAAAAATTGCATATCTTTGGTTCTTCATGTCCGATTTTTATGATTTTTGGGTCAAAATATATGTTAGGAAGGTCAAGGATGTTCATATATTACCATTCCAGATTGTTATATTTAAGGGTTAAGTCACAAAATATGAAATATAACTTTTCGGGGGCCAAATCCAAGATTGTCGTCGAGTAACATCTGGAAAATAGTAAAAAAATCAATTTTCTTCTCATATATTATTGGCAGTGAATCTTTTCATGCAAGTAAATGTTTGTTTATATGTGGGAGTGCACAACAAATTGAGACAAGAAGAGAAGGATGCAATCATTGTCTTTATTTTCAGAACATGATGTGTACATCTATCTATAATTCCAACAGTGCGTGTGCGTGTGCGTGTGTGTCTGTGTGTGTGAGACCGCTGTTTCTTGACAACCGCTGGTCCGATCTAATTGAAACATGCCAGGTGTATTGCTGGGGACCTGAGGATGTGCCTTTTCAAGGTTTGATATTGTGACGTCCACGGGACTTGAACAGTCCCGCCAACGTAGAATGAGCCGAAACGATGGAGGCGGTTTATTTATTTATAACCCAAAGATGGCGGTTCTAATCGCTCTACCGCAAACGGCACGAGGAAGGTGGCACAAGTCGCTTTTCACTGAGTTGATAACGTTTATTCCTCTAACCAGAAATAACAAGACTCGGCAAGAAGAGGGATCCGGGGCGATTCGACGGGATGGTGTGGGATTGGGCGTGGGGAAAACACAGACAATTCCAATGAATATACAAATCTCAAACCCTCTAAGGCGCCAGGTACACACAAACACACACACACGTACACACACACACACACACACACACACACACACACACACACACACACACACACACACACACACACACACACACAACGTAGCTATTTCTGGTGGTCAGGCTGGACCGTGGTGTGGACGCAACAGTCCCTGGATTGGCGTCGGACGAGCTGGCCTTGCTCTCGTCAGGGGGGCAGGAGAAACCGTGGTGCTGTCGACCTCCTGGTCTTGGCCCAAGTCCGCTCACAGCCGCCAGGGAACCAGTTCTGGCGCCAAATTGCGAGCAGGAGAGGGAGGCAGGTCCGCGCGCCGTTCGACCCCGTACTCTGAGCCAGCAGAACCCCAGAGCCAACCAAGGTGAGGCACGAGGCTCAGCAAGGCCACAAGACACTATGAAACCAGGGCCGAATCAGCGCAACAAGCACGCTCCCAGCACAACAGCCTCCACCAAAACAGTCTTTCGGTACCGATCTTCTTCCTCTTCCTTTTCGACCCCGAACAGAACCTTTTTATGCTCCCGTCCTCGTCACTTCCAATCGAGCCGTTTATTGGCCCTCCGCCGTCGCCTTCCGCCAATCGTGATCACGGGGCGGAGCCATCCGCAGCACTGTCCTGTGACGTCACGGCAAGCCTCCAGAGAATACTAAAAGGGGTTTACGCAGACACACTTACCCTATCCCGTATCCCTATCTAATTACGTGACAATTATCATTTCCCCCTTGAAGAAATGGACATTTACGAGACAACTTATCACCACTGAATTGCTACTTATTACATCGAGATCCTGGTACACTCGAACAGCATGGCATACCTAATTAAACATCCTAATTACCCTTTGAATGCATACCCCCCCTCAAACGTAACACTGCCCCCTCCTCTGGTACCACAGCTCCTGCAAGGTATATCACAGGCGCTACCGTACCAGCCTTAACACTTACTGACTCACACCTATTTAACCTAACAAAATAAAGTAGGAGGGGCAATGGGCAGCGAGTCGCAGCTAACTTACCTATCCTGCTTAATGTACTACCCCCTTATGGCCTTATCCTCGCCTAAACAATCATTCATTTTTTTTTTTTTTGTTATTTTATTTTATCACTTGAGAGCACTGAGCGAAGTTGCACTCCATCCTCTGGATCATCGCTCTTGCCCAACACTCTTCCAGTGATCTGGGGAGGGGAAACAAAAGGTTCCACAAAAACACAACACTTATACTTTACATTCCTACTCTAAGCTTTAACGACACTATTCACAGGATATTTACACTTGACCACCTCCCCCAGTGTATGCTAATAGACCCAGCGTTACCTGGGGAGCCAATTTTCAAATTTGCTTGCCCCAAAATTATGCGGACATCATGCCCTTGCTGCACATGTCAAGTTGTGCGGGATCGAGTGGGACTCACACATCTTCACAACACTCACACCATGGTCATCATCACATTTCTAGGTCATGGTCCTCCATTTTAATGATGCAGGCTGAATCCCGTCATGGCCGTGGGGTGGGTTACCACAAGATTATGGCGGCATCTCAGGTGCAACCATGCCCACAGGTAAGCTTTAGTCCAACCCGGACGTTTCTCGGCCCCCGCTCCCTTTGATTCCCACCCCCCTGGTAGCCATCAGCTCTAACCCCGTACAACACACTGGAAGGGGTCTCACTGGCTCCTCTGGCCTTCCTGGGTCGCCAAGGTCCTACCCGCCTTGGTCGCCCAACCAGACCCTCTCCCAGTTGCCTCCAGACACTGTCACCGTTAGGCACCAGGGGTGAATCTCCTTGAAGGGGGTCGCAATTCCCGCTCACCGTGAGCTTCAGCAATCCCTGTGGACAAGCACATCATCCCCACCCACAAAACCCACATGACTCCCCCCACCCCATCGGCCTTACATGTGACACCTGCATTTCTAACACTTCACCGACCATGACCTTCCCTGTTACCACACCATGTCCAATAAAAAATCAACGTGTGCACCATACATTTCACTTCTTAACTTGAAACAACTCACACAGCACTTCTCACCCGATCCACACACCAGCCATTGGACAGCCACTCGTACCCGCTTTGTTTCCAATTACCCATTGTCCCTATTGTCACTCTAAAACCCAGCAGAACTTACAAACCCATGCCAATTTTCCCATAATTCACTATTTTCACCAAAGGAGGCACTTTGCCACAATCTCAGCAGCCGAGCATGGCCCTATATGCTCAGCCCGATCTAGTCTCCCCGACCCCCGACAGTGATTTCCGGACTCGACCTATGTAAGGGCACCTCGGATAGACCTGGCGGTTCAGCAGGAGGATTCATCCCCTCCGAGTCTAAAAGTCTATTGGAGGGTCCCTCCATCGCCGGGTACCGGCAATATCGTTGCATGTGTCCTCTTCGCCCGCACTGGAAACAACTCCCCATAAAAGGCCCCCGTGGGTATCTGTGTAATGTCTCTTCCGATTCCGGACCCCCTCGGCCATAATCGAATTGCTCTTTGGCTGGGCTGGACCCCGCCGCTTTGGCGCACCAACTACCGAATTACCCTTTATCAAACTTGACAGTTTCTGGCAAATTTCCTGAAACATTTGGGTAATGCCAATTTCTCCCAGCCCCCCTCCCTGATCCTGGATCCCCGCCTGTCTGATCGTCACCGATGGCCCCTCGGGCACCCGACCCGGCCGACTCCACGAGGCCAGCCTGGCCACGCACTCGGCCGCTCGGTGCACGGTGGGTGGATCCTGTAGCTCCACTAGCGCTCGGACCTCAGGGTCAGGAAGAGCAGCTAAAAATTTCTCTAGTGCCAGTCTGTCCCATGCCTCCACTGTAAGGTCCCGATACGCAATCCTGACTGATTGGTAAATGTCCTGTGCCAACTCCTGCATTGTCTCACCTGGCTTTAATCTGCGGTGCTGGAGCTGGGCCCGCACCAGATCACAGTTCGCTGCGAACCCAAACCGACGGCTCAACGCCTCGCAAATGTGGGAGCTGGTCAACATCCCTCCGCGATCACGTTTAACACATCTGCGGCTGGTCCCCGCAACGTTGCCACCAAATTCCCTGTACGTTCCCGCTCATTCCACCCGTTTAGTCGGGAAATACACTCAAATTGCGTCAGAAAAGCTTCAAGGCTCCCTGACCCGTCAAAATTTACCAGGGGGATCACTTTTACGGTGGCCCGCTTCTCATTTTCTCCCTTGTCCGAATCCAGCCCAGGGATCAAACACCCTTGTGGCTGCGTATCCAATTTTGGAGCCCACTGTGGCCAAAGATGTTTTGTGGTGAGGGTCTCATGGGTCAATTTTGCCTCCTGTTCCAAACGTTGAATGGACCGATTCACCTCTTCCCGCAGGATCTTCTGGGCCCGCACAACCTCCTCCAAGGCTCCGTCGCGAGTTTGTAGCTGCTCCTCAACCAACCCGGACACTCTACTTACAAAAGACGGCTCTACCAGGCCTTTATCCAAGACTTCATCTTGGCTCATAATTTTATCTTGTTCGTCCAAACGAGCCTCCAATCCTTTTACCTCCTCCGCCAAATTCATCCCTTGCTTCCTCAGCTCTCCCCACTCTTCTATTTGCAGCTGCATACGAGCATCCACACAGGCACGATGACGTTCCAGGCTTTCATCCACTTTATCAACCCGAATGTTCGTTGCATCAATTTTATCTACCAATTTTTTTTGTATATTTTCCCTCTCCAATGTAATTTCTACCTTTGTTTCCTCCAATCTATCCTCGAATTTACTTTGTATTTCTCCCAATTTAACATCCACACACTCCTGCATCTCAGTTTTCATTTTCTCCATCTTTTCCCCCAATTCATCCCTCATTAAATCAATCCGTGCACCCAACTGTTGCCCCATTACCCCCAATTGATCTGTCATTTCTGCCCCTTGTGCCGTCATTTCTGCCATTTGTGCCCCCTGTGCCGTCATTTTTGCCCCCTGTGCTGTAATTGCACTCATTAAACGTTCCAACATTGTCCAAATCGTCATCGTGCCGGTTTCTGGCGCTGCCGGCTCCGTTACAGGCGATGAAGCACGGTCCACGCTCGGAATGGGGGAGGTTCCAACCCTACCCCCGTCTCTCCCTTCTTCCCCCGACTCGCTGCCAGACACGTGGCCTTCCTCCTCAAACATCTGCACATCCGCCATGGTGCAGAAGTCCCGTTTGCCGCCAATTAATTTTAATTTGAAAAATCCCGCCAAAATTTTCCCGCGCTCGCGCGCTTTCCTGTAGTGATTTTATATTCCAATTCGTGACGAGATTCTAATCTTGGTATATTCTCCCGATACCAAATATAATTTAGAGGGGTTCGAACATCCCACTCCTGACACCAATGTGACGTCCATGGGACTTGAACAGTCCCGCCAACGTAGAATGAGCCGAAACGATGGAGGCGGTTTATTTATTTATAACCCAAAGATGGCGGTTCTAATCGCTCTACTGCAAACGGGCCATGGAAGGTGGCACGAGTCGCTTTTCACTGAGTTGATAACGTTTATTCCTCTAACCAGAAATAACAAGACTCGGCAAGAAGAGGGATCCGGGGCGATTCGACGGGATGGTGTGGGATCGGGCGTGGGGAAAACACAGACAATTCCAATGAATATACAAATCTCAAACTCTCTAAGGCGCCAGGTACACACACACACACACACACACACACACACACACACACACACACACACACGCACGAACACACACACACACACACACACACACACACACACACACACACACACACACACACACACACACACACACACACACACACACACACACACATAACGTAGCTATTTCTGGTGGTCAGGCTGGACCGTGGTGTGGACGCAACAGTCCCTGGATTGGCGTCGGACGAGCTGGCCTTGCTCTCGTCAGGGGGGCAGGAGAAACCGTGGTGCTGTCGACCTCCTGGTCTTGGCCCAAGTCCGCTCACAGCCGCCAGGGAACCAGTTCTGGCACCAAATTGCGAGCAGGAGAGGGAGGCAGGTCCGCCCGCCGTTCGACCCCGTACTCTGAGCCAGCAGAACCCCAGAGCCAACCAAGGTGAGGCACGAGGCACAGCAAGGCTACAAGACACGATGAAACCAGGGCCGAATCAGCGCAACAACAAGCACGCTCCCAGCACAACAGCCTCCACCAAAACAGTCTTTCGGTACCGATCTTCTTCCTCTTCCTTTTCGACCCCGAACAGAACCTTTTTATGCTCCCGTCCTGGTCACTTCCAATCGAGCCGTTTATTGGCCCTCCGCCGTCGCCTTCCGCCAATCGTGATCACAGGGCGGAGCGATCTGCAGCACTGTCCTGTGATGTCACGGCAAGCCTACAGAGAATACTAAAAGGGGTTTACGCAGACACACTTACCCTATCCCGTATCCCTATCTAATTACGTGACAATTATCATTTCCCCTTTGAAGAAATGGACATTTACTAGACAACTTATCACCACTGAATTGCTACTTATTACATCGAGATCCTGGTACACTCGAACAGCATGGCATACCTAATTAAACATCCTAATTACCCTTTGAATGCATACCCCCCCTCAAACGTAACAATATTAATCGGACAAGTGCTTCCCAAGTTATGGCCATTTATTTACCAACCAATGACAGGAACCGTTGCTGCGGCCATTTTTTATCAACCAATGACAGGAAGCATTGCTGCGTAGCCGTGGTCGATGGGGAAGAGAAACTCAGCCGCGTTCGCCATTACGGGTTTTTTTCTCTCTTCTCTTCTCTTCTCTTCTCTTCTCTTCTCTTCTCTTCTCTTCTCTTCTCTTCTCTTCTCTTCTCTTCTCTTCTCTTCTCTTCTCTTCTCTTCTCTTCTCTTCTCTTCTCTTCTCTTCTCTTCTCTTCTCTTCTCTTCTCTTCTCTTCTCTTCGACATTGCGAAAAGGCAAAATACGTTGGCGCTAATTGAATAATTGGCCATTGAAACTAATAATTTATCAAAACGTTCGCAGATCCAGCAGCCTCCGCATTCTTGCCCTGGACAAGGAAACAAAGAAGAAGCGCAGTTTCCTCAGCGATGTTGTTTATGAAGAGGTGCTAACGAGATAAAGGTGTGTACAATGTACATGGAGACAATTTTCATTATTTATTTATTGAAGAAAACTTGTTCCGAAAAATTTTTATCAGAAAAAGTGCACAACTTTTTTGTGTTTCCAATTGTCAAAACGTTGTGGCCTTTGGAAGTGTTAAGGAATCCAGCTCCACTCAACATGCTTGTCAACGAAATACATCTCAATTTGGTGGTAAAAACGATTCACAACGACGGGTTTCCTTACTCATTGCTCTGCAGTCTGCATTCAACCCCTTCATTTGTCATCTCATTGACCTCATTTCATCTATCTATAATTCCAGCAATCTGTGTGTCTGTGTGTGTGTCTGTGTGTCTGTTTCTGTGTGTCTGTGACCGCTGTTTCCCGACAACCACTGGTCCGATCTAATTGAAATTTGCCAGGTATATTGCTGGGGACCTGAGGATGTGCCTTTTCAAGATTTGATATTAATCGGACAAGTGATTCCCAAATTATGGCAATTTATTTACCAACCAATGACAGGACACGTGCTGCGTAGGCGTGGCCGATGCGCCATTTAGTTACCAATCACAGGACACGTTGCTGCGTGGGGGTGGCTGCGTAGGCCGGTGCACGGCCGGCCGACGATGACGTCACGTGCCGTGCTGGTTACGATGGGGATCGATCGGTGCCTTCGTTACCGTGGGGTAGGAGTGCCAATGGTAAATGGCAGCGAATGTCATGGCAAGCAAAGACAGGGAGGTAAACTTGATTTTAATTAACTCTGTGTGTAAGTATCACAGCAGTTGTTACTTCAATGCAAGCGATAATTCGTGGAATGCATGTGAACATTCCGTACGGGCACGCACTACTTTTGGATAGTGACAACTTACTGTATTCTAATAATTTCTCGATTTCTTATCCGCATTTATAGATCAACACAATGCCCCAATCCAGTCGTCGTTTATGAGAGCAAAGGAATAGAATGGCCTGTGTGGTTGTTTGAAAGTTTTTTTTTTTGCATTTACGGCCACGCACATATGGGCACGCGAGAGCGAAGGAACGGCCTGTGTGGTTGTTTCTGGCAAGCAGTTTTGAAGTGTATATATGTATATATATATGTATATTTGTGTATATATATATATATATATATATATATATATATATATATATATATATATATATATATATATATATATATATATATATATGTATATGTATATATATTGCACGTACGGGCACGTGAAAGCGAAGGAACGGCTTGTGTAGTTGTTGTTTCTGGCACGCGGTTTGAGGTTTTTTGTGGGGGGGGGGGGGGGGTTTGCACGTACGGCCACGCATCTACGGGCATGCACTCGTAATATCAATTTCTCAACTTTTACACTGTTCAGGTAGGTTATACCATTCTTTTGTATGTCCCTCCTGTACTTTATCGAGAACAGTAATATGATGAAAGAATATCAACATTCCTTCATTTTGTCTGTAGAGCAACAGTGTTTCAATGGAAAAATGAAATAAAACATGAATTATCTGAATTCCCGGCAATTGACGCTTTCCCGGTAAATATTCTTGTAATTTGCATTGACCAAAGTTTGATGTCCTGTCCAAACTCTCTTTTATCTAAGACAGTCAAAATAAAATAATATTAACATCTCTTATATTTTGACTGTGGCAATGCATTTTACAGTTGTAAATGAAATTAAATGAAATCTCCATTGAAACACATACATGTAATCCTTCAGTCACTATCTGAGTCACTGGCTCCAGAATCACAAACTTCATCATTACTTTCAGCCTCATCATTGTGCAACAATGTCTGTTCTTGTTCAACCAAGTCATGTAAACTTCTTGGGAGTGCATCATGGGTATACCTCACTGACACACATCTACAGTTTTTCATTGTCCATCCATGATTGGTGGGATTTGGGGGTGCATCCGGCTTGTCATAGTTTAGTTGAATGTAAACTTGGTAGTTAACTCGCGTCACATGCAGATTGTGAGAATCTAGATCTGGTGGGATGCGGGACGTGGACTTGTTTTACATCTGACCCCACTTCCGTGCTCTGGCTTCACCTAACGTTTTACTGATTGTGTCATTATAGATGTGTCTAATAGTGAATGTGGCCAGTTGCTGAAGCACCTCTTGTGTCACTGGAAGTGTTTTGCCAACATCTTTCAAAAGATTGCGTGCCTCCTGAGTTCCTGTTCCTTTTTCATAAACTGTGTTTTTCCCATGTCCATAGAAGCCAGATGTATCAGATCCACTATGGATGTGTAATGGGATTCATATTTCAGCTACATCATCAGAGCAAAGGTCTCTGCAGCTGATGATTTTGTCTTTCTGTTTGATAGTAAGGGTGCCCTCCAGTTGATGTGCAACATATGCAGAAAGAATCACTACATCTGTGTCCTCGGCATCAATCACGACTGTCTCCATTTTTCCTGCTTTTCGGATTTGCGAATAGATGAAGAACAGCATTGTGTCCGCCTCAATATGACTACATTCAAATTCCTCCATCCTTTCTCCGGAGGAGATGTTCCAACAATTTTGCCTGATGGAGTACACAGTCAATTACTCTATGATTCTTTACAAGCTTGGTGAACTCATCCTTTAGAAACTTTTGCAGCCTTTGTTTGTTTCCCTGATTGCTGAACAGCACCTGGAAGTTCTTTGTGGCAGGAAACCTATCTGATGTTTTCATGTGCACATTTCTGGACCCATCTCAATATGCTGTCGTGGATTTACGACGCTCATGCTCACTGTCTTTGATGGAGTTTTCCACACCATAGGCATCATTTACAAAAACAATCTGGCTTGCATTTGGATGCCTTCTGCGAAAAACGGAAAAAAAGCTTTTCAGCATAATCTCCCCACGTGAGGGCAGACCCATCAGCTTTCTCACGATCTTCTGCAGTTGGGGTCGCTAGTCTCCACAGGAAACCCATATCGACGAGGGCAATGTACTGATCTGGAAAAGATTCGACAGGCTGCATGTTTAATTTCTCAACTAACTGATTTTTGCACTTTCTTCATGGTACCGTTGATGTTAAATATGGGTAAACACTCATCTGTCACGCGAAATTCCATCACCTGTGCGAGAGTAAACTTCTCTTCACCAGATTCTGCCAGCCAAATTAACGATGCCATTGCTCTGTTTTCCATAGCATCTGTCTTTGTCACTTTGCCTGAGACCGAATCCCTAGTTACAGGAGGTTTGCTGAAAGTGTATCTTGAACATCTGTGTATAGTAGCATCAAATGGTGTGTTCTGTGAAAACATTCGTTCTCTGAAGAATTGAGTCACTCTTGTTTCACCATCTTCGTGAGCACTTTCAAAATCACGTACCAGGTCACCTGAGGCGACAACACCGGATACCAGAGATCTCAGTTGTGGTTTATCCAAGTCAAATGGGTCACAGTCAAACTCGGTAATGCAACTGTCTAGGTCTTGGACAACCTGTTCGTCAATCTTCAGACGACTGGAGGTATTCTCAATATGCTTCAGAGCAGAGGTCTTCATCTGTGCCAGTGTGTGAAGAGCTGTCCTTACTCTGTTGACTGAGTTCATGTTCCTCGTAGTAGTTAACAGTATCTTCTCATTCCGCAGAATTTTCAGCCATCCAGCCTTCATCTTGGAACCTTTGTTCAGTGTCATTTCAATCCAGAGGTCTGGAGGCAAACACGAATATGGCCTTCCAGTCATTGATTGTGCAAACAATCCATCTCATAGGTATCTGGCCTTTTCCTCGGGAAGACTACTTACTTCAAGCCAGAATTCCACAAGCCAGCGAGCATACCGGTCATTGTCGTAGACATGGAGCCATGGCATCATCATTTGCAATGAAGCCTTGAATTCATCCCAGTTCCTTGTTTTCACTGTATGGATATTCAGCATCAGAACTTCTACCATGGACATCAAACTCAACCAATACTTAACCATGGAACTGTTAGATGACTCGGCGCTCTGGAACACTTGTTCCACGAAGGACACAATATCTGGGTGAGATTCCAACTCTGAGTAGACTTCCTGCTTTTGCTCTGGAGTTGTGGAGGATTCCTGAAGTATGGCAATCTTCTCCTTTGTATTTTCAGACAGGGACACCCCATCCTGCATGCCTTCTCTGATCATCCGTCGACTCAGAGCTTCATACATCAACCAAAGACATCTGATGTTACGTTTGTAGTGTTTCCCACATAGTGCCTTCTCAACTGAACCTTCAGCAATGGCCTGTGCAGCAACCAGTATGTCAGACAAGCCAGAACCATCAAACTGTTTATAAATGGCAGACATGAATGAGCACTGTGTGTGGAAAGGCCCAAGAAATGGCACAATGTCTTTGAAGGCTTCAGGATTTTCATTACTCAGTTGCACCATAAGTGCATAAACTGGTTGATCACCAACTAGCAAAAGAAAGGGCATTCTTTTTTTTCTCAGCTGCAGCAACCATCCTGCACATCACTTCATGGACTACAGATTTGTGTGGAGGCTTAGGAAATGTTAAGAAATAGTATGGTTTGCTCTTTTTCACATGTTGCTGCACAGTAACCTGAAACCCACCAAATGCACCAGTTATTTGTTCATCAGCAGGCATGTTTGCTTGGTCATCTGCATGACGCACCAAAGCATGGATGACACCCCTCTGTCTCTGTACATCTGTGTTCTGACAACTAATATCAATCTCTGGACGAGGAGCTGGTTGTCCACGTTTCACTGTTTTATCGGGCTGAACAACATGTTGCTCCAGGCACAAACGTTTCAGGTCTTCTGAACTTGTGGGCAGTGGTCGCATGTCTCTTTCTGCATCTGGTAGACTTACTTCCAGGTTCTGAGGTTGCACAAACATAACATTGGTGCGGTGTGACGTATCAGCGCCTGTCAGTATGTCTTCACAGAAGTCGTCATTGTCAAGAATGCCAATTCCAGGAATATTCTCTGCAAGCTCTACTGGACATACATCATTTTTTTCAAGGTCATGCTTTGCCCATGAATCATAGAGTTGAAGAAAAAGATTTATAGCTGATTCCGAGGGAGAACTTTTTGAGGATGTCCAGACTCTCTCGACTTCGGGTCAGTCCATGCAGTGTCACTAACAGCTGTGTTTGAAACGCAGAGCTTTTTCCTGTGATGTATGACAAAAGCAGCGAGGCAAATGCATGAACCACAGGATCTCTGCTGCTTTCTTCAAAGTTCTGCTTCTATGGGGTTTTTAACCATGTCAGAAACTTCAAAAGCATGTCATTTGGGGCCTGTGGTGTCTCCAATTCCTCGACACTTGGTGGCCATGCCATTTCAGGAATACTAGCAAGAGCATCTTTCATGCGTCTAGCAACATTGTTGAGCAGCTGATCATCACTGACACCCAATGAATAAATGACTGCTTCAGTGTAGCTGCCACCAGCTGATGTATCATATACTAGTGTACTTTCATTTTTTCGATGGTGGTCATGAAAGCCAATGTTTTCACCAAATTCTTTCTGAAGCATTTCCTTGATGTTGCTTGACTTCTTGCCACTGGGGTCAAAACCAAAGTTTCTCAGTAAGGCCTTATAATCAGACAGCAGGCTCTGGAGTTCGCAACTCATGCTCTTCAAACACAACCAAGCGTACATGTTTGAAGAACATCTCTCGTACTTCAGAAAGACGAATATCTTGTACATGGAGCTGACCATCTTCACTGCTTTTTGATGGCGACACATACTTCTTCCAGCAGGACTGGTGATAGCGGATTTCTGCTGCAAAGGGATCTGGTATTGCATCTACAATCGTTAAGATGCGATCACGCATCCTGATGTCTTGGAGGTACACTGTATGTGCCTTGAATGCATACCAGGCATCCATCGTTTGCATAATATGCCATCTGTCCCTGGTGGGGTGTTTTTCATCTTCCGGCTTCATGCACCATACGCAACAGTTTTCATCATGTATCACCCCACTTGCTGCTCGAGATAGTCTCTGGGGTCGTTCCACAGAACAGCAAGCAGAACAGCAACTTTCTTCTTGGAGTATCTCCTCAGCTGCCAAACTTTTGTCTCGTCTCTATTGCCAGTTGTATATGACGTTTACTAGAAAATGTAATCTTGCAAATTTTATGAAAACATGTTTTGTGGTCCAGCATCCCAATTCACGGTGTCGTATACTGTTCCAAACCTGTCTAGATGATGCCATTGCTGTGCTAAAGTCTTCAGATTGTCCCATGATTCAGGGGTAGTAATGGATTTGTTTTCATCGCAATGCTCACCACAGAGGATGCACTTGTGGCTTTCTTCACTCTCCTCGCGTCTCCTTTTTTTTTACGTTTTCCCTTGGACGACATGGCTATGACTCATTCAAGGATCTCTGTAATAAATGAAAAGTGTGTTAAAACATAGTAACATTTCAGTTTACTTAAAACCTATGCATCTTAACCATTCAGGGTGTCTTCCTGGTCTTCGTTGCAGTCAGCTTGCGGCCGTCGAGGATTTTTCTGCAAAAATGATTAAAAAGCCATTTTTTTTTTTAATTCAAATTCTTACACTTAACAAGATATTATGCTGAAAAATGAAATATTTGACCTTAAAACATATGTTTATATCCACAAATCATAAAAAATCGAACATGTAGAACCAAAGATATGCAATTTTTTAATATACTGGAAGCCGTGTGGCGGCCATTTTTATTTTTTGCGTCTGGACAAGTTAGCCCACATTTTCAAGAGGTTCACCCCAGCTCATTTTAATCGGCACCTTCAAATTGACTTAAAACAACCTTCAAACTTTGGTCCTGGAAAAACGGTCACGGGACCCTATTGTGGGAACTAGACAATGTCCTGAAATTGTAAGAGCAATTAACACTGCATAAGAATGCATTCTTTTTAAAATTTATTTAATCTATTTCAGCCTCTTGTTTGAGATCTTCTTTTTCTGTGCCTGTCCTTGATAAGCCTGTGATGAATTGCTGCATAATATATTCTACGCTGAATGATCTCTAAAATTGTAGCCTGCTTACCGAATACAGTGTCAACCCAACCATTGTGATGCCACAAGGGTTTGATCTGCTGCCCACACTTTGGTCGGCACGCTGCTTCCCATGCTTCAACTTGTTGTAGTTCCATGAGAGGAATGCGTTCCAAAGCAAGCTTTTAATAATTCGACATGTCTCGTGTTACATATTTTCACCAGGTGTAGATCCACACCAAACAATCCTGCAGTTTAACACCATAATAAAGTCCAACTTATTCAACCACTTGGGATTCCCGCTTAAGAGTTGTTGCAGCTAAAGACCTTCAACATACATCGTGACAGATTTTCCTCCCATGTGAAACTTCAAACTCCAACCCAGCCATTGTTATCAGTTCAACATGTCCGAATCAAAGGATCATAAAAACCATCTCCCAAATGGGTAATCATCTCTTGTTTAAAGTGAGATGTTTGGTTTGTGCATGGTGGAAAGTAGCAATGTCAATGTGGATAATAACCCAAGTGATTATGAATGACTGATACAAGGTGTACCAGCAGAAATCACAGTTGTTGAGCCCTGTTCACACAGCTACGGTCACTGAAATGCAAACCAAATAATTCTGGCAAGCTTTTCTGCTACTGACACCTTTCACTTCATGGGTGGTTACATGGGGAAACGGGGAGGGTGCACGACGCGGAGGAAGCAAAGAGGGGATATGGGGTGGAAGGACATGAAAGCTGAGGGCTTCATGGTCATCCCCACCTACACCGAGGGCTCCACAGTCACTTCCGTTTGCCTGACTGGGCCATGTGCTTTAAGTGGTGGTGCTTGTCGGTTACTTCGTGCTTAACTTCTTTCCTTGAACATGGAATAATGTTTCCTTCATTCTCTCATTCAGATTACTGTCGTTGATCATCTAATTCTCCGTGCAATTGCAAAACAAGAAAAAGAGCAATCATAGATTGCAGAACCTCACCAGGACTTGCTTTGTGTGTTGTGTTGTGTGGTGTTGGTGTAGTTTTGGGTGGTGTTTGTGTACTGGTGTATTACATAATTAATAAGAGACATAATTAGAACTGCCACTTTATAACTGCTGGCAGTGATGACTGGTTCAGCCATTTCAGAGAATTTTGAAGGTTAAAAAAAATTTCGAAAAATTATCTGCCAAATCATGTGACCGATAACACCATCAAAAACATTTTTATGGAACATTTTATCCCTAGATGACCCTCAATTTTTCATACTGATCGGATGCAGCATTCTACATGTGCAATTATGATGTCATAAGAAAGTCTTGATGATCATCAAGTACATATGATGTTTGCAAAAGATCCCTCGTTCCCCACGAGGAGTACTTGCTATGTGCCAAGTTTCAATTTTTCCTTGGTGCTTTTTCAGAGATAGAGGTGTACAAGGTTTTTTTCCGTTTTTCCAACATGGCTGCCACATCATGTGACCTATGACGTCATAATTATCATTAAAACATTCTACATGAGTAGTCGCACCAATGGTGAAAATTTTGTCTCAATCCGACAAGCAGTTACGGAGAAAAACACGAAAGTTCTGTGCGGACAAACAAACAAGCAGTCACAGACTGGTACTTACGAAATCGTCAACTTGACCTCTGACCTTGTCTAAAGGCCCTGTCACACCATGACGATTTAGCCAGCTTATGCCGACTTATGGAAAATTTGTCCAAAACGCTGGCACACGTCGAATACGTTATGGGTAAGTTTTGAAAACATTAAGAGCACACTGAAACACGGTGGCATACATCGTAGTAGGCTGGCTTTCGTCGTCGTACGCTGAGGTGGTCCACAAATTTTAGCATGCTTGAAATTTTATGACGTGTGCCAGCGTATGACTCGCACGTTCCGCTACGCTGGCCATAAGTTGAAGGCACGTTACGCGATCGTTGACACACGTCGATGCACGTTACTTGTAAGTTACTCATAAGTCGAAACGCGTCGAGGTAATGTTTAGCATTCCCGAAACTTATAACCGATGAGTAACGTGTTGTAGGCACGGTATGCGATCGTTGACACACGTCGAGGCACGTTACTTGTAAGTTAATCGCAAGTCGAAACACGTCGAAGTAATGTTTAGCATACCCAAAACCTATTCCTAACCTATGAGTAACGTGCTTGGATCCTATGTGTAACATACCTCCAACGCATATTGACGTATGTAGACGTATTTGATTGACGTCTTCCAGACGACCACAGAACTTACTGAACGTGTTTCTAATTTACAGTAACTGTATAATGGCGTATTGGCAGCGTTTAAAAAAAACAAAAATAAACCAATGTCACCCGCAGGCTGACCCGTATCTTGCCAAAAGGTGACCACATGTGACTTATTTAAGGTCACACTGAGGTGAACAGAGTTGCTATCCACCAGGAGCGACTCCTTGAGGAATATCTGCCTACGAGAGATTCCGATGAGAATCGTTCTCCAGAGTAACCAGGAAAAATATTCGTTTGTCTCATAACGTCACCAAGTGACATCATAATGTCTCAAGCTTGACATATCTAGAAAGCACTCATCGGGGTGTTCAATTTGAGGTACTACACGATATGGTTCCTAAAACTTGAAAATTTGACCTTGGGGTCAAATATGTTTGACCTCAGGTGCTAAATATGAAGGTCAAGGCCAATCACCACCAAAAATTAATCAGCTGAGCACCAGAACATGATCTATATTCCCATTAAGTTTGAAGACGATCCGATCAAAATTACTCAAAAAATAAGGGTTTCGTTGACTCCCCTGATTTGCGACAAAGTGACCTTGACCTTCAAAATTTTATGCGCTGAAAGGGACCTCTATAGGCCTCTGATATGCGAAGTTACAAAAATTTCCAATGATAACTGTGTTCTGCAGAGTGATTTATATGTGATTACAGATCAAAAAAAAAAAAAACATATGAAGGTCAAGGCCAATCGCCACCAAAAATTCAGCAGCTGAGTGCCAGACCATGAACCATATTCCCATGAAGTTTTAAGACGATTCGATCAAAATTACTCAAAAAATAAGGGTTTCGTCGACTCCCCTGATTTGCGACAAAGTGACCTTGACCTTTGACCTTGACCTTCAAAATTTTGTGCACTGAAAGGGACCTCTATAGACCTCTGATATGCGAAGTTACAAAAATTTCCAATGATAACTGTGCTCTGCAGAATTTTTTTATACGTGATTACAGACAAACAAAAAAAAAACATACAAGCTGACTAACATATCTTGCAAAAACTTCGTTTTGGCAAGATTAAAAAAACAATAACTTCCGATATTTCATTACGTGCCGTTACGTCACGTCCGATTGCCTCTTCAGTTTGCTCATGTCTTATTCTTAGTTCCTCATCTGTGAATATTTTCTGTTTGAGGATATTGTCACGTCGACGTCGAAACTTAAAAGCAAATGTCTGAATATATTTTAAAGTTAATGATAGACTAAAAAAATAAAAATAAAAAACAACAACAACTTCCGATATTTCGTCACGTGCCTTGACGGAGCCAAGGAGAAAAAAAGAAAATATGCCTTGACGGAGAAAATAAGTTTCGGGTATGCTAAACATTACCTTGACGTGTTTCGACTTATGAGTAACTTACAAGTAACGTGTGTCGGTGTGTCAACGATCGCATAACATGCGTACAACTTATGGTCAGTGTAGCGGAACGTGTGAGCCATACGCCAAATAAGTCATAAAATTTTCAGCATGCTTAAAATTTCACGACTTGCTCGACTTACTACAGCGTATAACAGCGTGCTTCATCGTATTTTAGCGTGCTCTTCACGTAAACAAAACTTACCAATAACGTATTCGACGTGTGCCAGCGTTTTAGACACATTTTTCAGAGGTCAGCATATGTTGACAAGATCAGCAAGGTGTGACTGTGATGTTGACACTTCCAATTCTTGGGCGGTTATGATTTGAATCGCCGAGCGGCAGCCTTTTAATAGGCTACGGCACGTGATCGTCGGCGATACGTGCAGCGCGCTATGCATAAGTTAGACTATCGTTGGGCATATGTTGTGAACGCCGACAACAGGCTAATCATTCGTTGGTATAAGTTATCTAAAAGAAAACGAAACGTTCTGTGTTCGTTACTAATATGTTGTGCATATGTCCAAATCGTTATGAATAGGCCCAAATCTTAAAAAAAAAAACATCAAAAGTTCGGCATACGCCAACGTTTTACATACATTTTTATACGTTGCCATTGCTGGCTAAAACGTCAAGTTGTGACAGGGCCTTAATATAAGCTGTCTCTCGAGAAGGCAGCGACGCAAACCAGAAGTTTCTACGATGATTCTGTCCCAAACCATCAAAAATCGAATGTTTGACCTCACTGTGACCTTGACTGTTGACCGATTTTGACCAAAATCTAATCGGCGCTAGCAATCACCCTCCTGAATCAGGTGGTGTAATTTGACATTGGTCGCTTCTTCCATTCTCGAGTTACCGTGGATTAATGTAACGTAAAGGTCACACTCGATGGCCCCCAACAACTCGAAAGGACGCCGGGGCGAGCGCGATGACGTCAGCGTGCACACGCAAAACCTTTACGGGACTCAACGACGCGTCTGCTCGAGCGCGCTGCGCCACGTGACGAGCCGTGACGCGGCGGGTGAAATATTTTTATACAATCTTAAAACGTCTCCAAAACATCCGATTTTTACCAGAATTTTGACAACCGAGTGTTAAGCGTCCAAAGCGATCGCAAAAACCGAAGACAAAATTAAAATCGAAGTTAAAACGAACTCGTAACGTTGACGGAAGCAAAAATACTCCATTTCTCCACAGGAATTTACGGAATTATTTAATATTATTTTATAACACAGATTTTTAAAACAGCCGTAACGCGACGAATTGACACACAAATTCCGCCGAACTTACCTCGATCTTCCAAACTCACGCTCCGTCAACAATACCTGTGGTAACTTTTCTCGACTTGTGTTTTGGATGTTTGACCTCACTGTGACCTTGACCTTTGACCGATTTTGACCAAAATCTAATCAGCGCTAGCCATCACCCTCCTGAATCACGTGGTGCAATTTGACATTGGTAGCTTCTTCCGTTCTCGAGTTATCGTGCCGACAAACAAACAAACAAACACAAACACAGGACCAGAAGTGATCAATATACTTAAGAAATCTTTAGATTTCGTAAGTAACAAACGGACCCAAAATGCAATGAATCACCCTGCCTGTGATACACTGGGATGACGGTTTATAGCTGGAGTAGGATTCAAACCCAGGTTCGACAGCTTAAAAACGAGTGTGTACCTCTACACCATCCTGCCAGCTCCATCTGGTACTGACTCTGTCACTCAGTGATTCAATGGTTCGTCAGAGAGGTCAGCAGTTTGAACCCGACCCTGGCCTCGTCCAAGCAAAGACCTGAAAAATGGTATGTGCTATGTTCTGTGCCCCTAGTACATGTTACATCTTAACAACAAACAGATGTGCCAGTGAAGTCCATTTGGCACTCAGAAGAGGATGAATGGAATGTGCAGCAACATCCACCCTGACGTGCATCCAAGGCCGCCACAGCATGACAGTTTTGCACAGATGAAATGGCTGCAAAAATTCCACGGTATGGAGCTAAGTTTGAAACTGATTATCCCATTACTGATGTCAGTTCCACTTCACAAAATGGAAGTGGATTGTTGGCAACAAGATTCATCCCATGTCCAGTTATTGGTGTGCACTTGGGATTTCACAACCCTTGTGGTGCATAATTATCATCATATTTCCAGCTGTACTACTGCGCCCCATCTTGGTACTGCGGTCCCGTGAGACGTAGCGACTATTGAGCGTCCAGTCAGACGTGTTCGGAGACCTTTGATTCGAGTGCCTTCCTTGCAGTTTAAACCTCTGCTGCATCGCTTGCTCCTTGCCGGACATAAAGCTGTCGCGGGCAATGAACGAGGAATACCACCATTCCTATCGTTTCTCCCAAAGGAACATCAAATTTATCAGCAGGGGTTCATTGCTGATGTATACCTTTGATGTTTGCTCGGAGCTCCATGCAGTGGATTGCATGCTCCTCTCAAACATCCAAGTTTCTAGTGAAGAGTGTGCTGTTTGAGCGAACCTGTGTTTTATGAAAGCATTTGTTTTTTGTTTGTTTGTGGCAATGCCTTGATAAAGGTTGAATAGAATGAGGATGTACATGAAACTGGAGGCTCTTCCACGGTCAACTCGGGGACATAAGAACTGGCTGTACAATACAGGATTAATGGGGAACGCTCCCCTTTCAACTGGGTGTTTCCAATTTTGTACTGCAGTTTTATGAAATATTGAAGAGGTATCTTCATTCTCCCTCACCATGATGCCCAAAAATGGAAGAACACAGTGTCTCCATTTTTGTCGTATTTCAGCATTTAAAAATAAATAAATAAAAATGACTCGGGCTTGGCTATTGAGCTTGCATTAAAACTGCTATGTCAACGTAAAACGAACAGTTTCTTTGCTGCGTCCTCATTAACTTTATTTGATTTTCTGCAGTGAATGGCATTACTGAGTAATTGCCTGGTTTTGTTGTCTGGTTGTGCTTGTCATCTTTCACTTGTAATGTAATAATGTTTGTGTTGTACTCCAGTGTTGAAGTGGAGTTGAGACCTATTCTGGAAGGATGAATTCCCTTGGTCTTCATATCCTTTGGCTGGTATTTATTTTTGTTTGGAGCGGGGGAATTTGTCCTCTTAATTTTATAACTTATTGTCACGTCTGAGGCTGACTGACTTGTGCCTCAGCACCGAAGCTCTTACGAATGCCTCCACGGATTTCTGAAACTGTTTTTATGTAGTGTTTAGATGTTCTCACGTGTGGTTACCGTTCCCCAGGGATCATTCAAGAAAAACCGAACCGGATGGCGGAAAGCGTACCAGAGGCAATGGGCAGGAAAATATCTCTTATAATGTTTTTTTTTTGTTTTTTTTTTATATAAAAAGTGATTCTTCACCATTGAGAGATGGGGCCAAAAATTATATATTTATATATATACAGTAATCCCCTGCGATATCGCAGTTCACCTATCGCGCCCCCGGTTCATCGCGGGTTTTCCCTTGGAACTTAACTAATTTTTTTCTGCGGATTCCCCCGGTATATCGCGATAATAATATATAAAATATAAATTATAACGCGTGGTGCTCGACCAGTCACACAACACACGAGACAAAGTTTCGCTTGTGAACTTCGAATATTTTCTACGTTTTTTTTTCTCCAAGCCCTACGATGCCGCCCAAACGCCCTACACCTTCTCAGGCTTCTGGCAAGGAACCGAAGCGCCAGAGGAAGGTCCTGATGCTCCAGGATCAGGTTAAGGTGCTCGATATATGCGTCGGGAAGGAAAAAGGTTTGCCGCGGTTGGACGAGCACAGCCAAACCGACCAGACCAGACAAGTCGATCTCCGGCACCTCGAACCCGATCATTGCCAAGCTGACCAGAGCAGACGAGTCGATCTCCGGCACCTTGATCCCGATCATTGCCAAGCCGACCAGACCAGACGAGTCGATCTCCGGCACCTCGAATCCGATTATTGCCAAGCCGACCAGACCAGACGAGTCGATCTCTGGCACCTCGAACCTGATCATTGCCAAACCGACCAGACCAGACGAGTCGTTTTTTTTTTTTTTTTATTTTGGGAGGCATCCATTCATCGCGGATTTTTACTTCTCGTGGGGGGGGGGGGTTTGGAATGTAACCCCCCCCCCAATAAATGGGGGATGACTATATACATATATATATATATATATATATATATATATATATATATATATATATATATATATATATATATATATATATATATATATCACGATATCTCAAAAAGCTTTGGACGGATTCCGATGAAACTTGGTGGACAGGTTGGTTATGTAACAAGAACGAATTGATTCGATTTTGGTGAGGATCCGAATCCAGATCCGGGTATGAGAATGTTTTTAAATTTTTCAAGTGATTCTTCACCATTCAGAGATGTGGCCAAAAACGATATATCAAAATATTTGTGACCCCGATATGTTCCACTGGCTCAGGAATTGTGCGGTGGAGGTATGCACTCTACCAAGTACCCTTCTAGTTAACCTCTGTCATCTTCGAAGATGGATGGAGGTTACTGTTTTCACCCCTTTCTGTTTGTTTGTTTGTTTGTGAACAGTATTACGGAAAAACTCCTTGACGGATTTCGACGAAACTTGGTGGGGGTGAAGGTATGGTCCAAGGATCATGCCATTAAATTTTGGACTTGGTCCCCCCCCAAAAAAAATTGTTACCCCCCCCCCCCCCCCAAAAAAAGGGAATTTTTTTTTTTTGCATTTCTACATGTTTTAAGTGATTTCCAATCCCCTCCCCCAAAAAATTGTTAGAGAAAAAAAATGTTTTGTTTTTTTTTTGCATTTTTACATGTTTTAAGTGATTTCCAACCCACCGCCCAAATAATTGTTCGAGAAAAAATAAATTTTGCAACTTTTTTTTCAACAAAATTTCGATTTCTTTTTTTTTGCATTTCTTTCATGTTTTGAGTGATTTCCAACCCCCCCCCCCCCAAAAAAAAAATGTTGGAGAAAAGAACTATAACTGTCAGCACTGTTGACCATATTTAATGAATAAGATAGAAGGTTCACTTGAGTGACCCAGCAGTATTGGCTGCGGAGGTTTTGCACTCTCCCAAGTGCTCCCCCTCTAGTTTTAACTGTAATGTTTCTTTTTGGATGATATTTTCCTCAATATTTTCTCGAAGCCCAGGAACCACACTCCCTTATTCCCATAGGAAATTGGTTTTAACTATCACGGTTTTGAACATCATGGCATTTTCTAGGAACATAACCCCAGTGATATTTAAGGGTTTCCTGCGTACAAATTCACTTTTATAGTGTAGATGTGCATCGACAATGCCATGCTCCGACTCAATACGATAAACATTGTGATGACATTATTGGATTGTCATCACAGAGTCCTCACTTTCTTTGATCTCTGGTTGTGCTGTTTACTTGCAGCATCAGGATCTTGCCCCACCACCAAAACACAGGTGGCTTTTTTGTGGCAGTAATTGAAAAGAAGACCACCCTGCCTTGGAGTAAGCAACAACCAAAGGTGATAAAAGGTTGAAATATTGCATTGCCTTTTCTTTTTTCCTCCCCCTGTCCCCAGTCATTTGCTGTCATAGTTTAGCTTTGATTTCATCTTTGGGCCACTTTCGTTTGAATGTTTCAGGTCAAGCAATGCCATTCTAAAGATGATGTGAGAAAAGAGTCCAGCAGTACACCCACCTGCGTTGAAGGCTCCGGCGCAGCACCCACCTGCGTTGAAGGCTCCGGCGCAGCACCCACCTGCGTTGAGGGCTCCGGCGCAGCACCCACCTGCGTTGAGGGCTCCGGCGCCGCACCCACCTGCGTCGAGGGCTCCGGCGCCGTGCTGACCTGCATCGAGGGTTCTGGTGCTGCGCCCACCTGCGTCGAGGGCTCCAGCACCGATGGCTCCAACGCCGTGCCTGCTTGCGCTGCCACCCCTGCCTACTTCAAGGGACCACGTGCTTTAAGGGATGGCATTTGTAGGTAAGTCTGCATGGTGTTTAATTTTGATTCCCTTTTTATTTAACTCTTTCGTTTGTAACAGTTTCTTCCTGACCCAACATATCTTGTTTGGCATGACCACGTTTTTACCTCTTTGGCTGACTGGATTGCTCTGCCCAAGGCCTCCTCCGAACAAGAGAAGGAAGCTGATGGGTTTCAAAGAGGATCCATTTGTCTTTCTGAAAGAGGACGATGCAGTATTTTCATCTTTTGAGTACGTACAAATCTCTGTTTGTTTCCTTGGAATGCAGCAGAATAACAAGTGCATGCTGTGATTTTAATGAGGAGCGTTGTCTGCAATTGTTTGCTGAACAGCAGACCCTCCCCATTCATGGGGGTTACGTTCTTGAAAAACCCAGCATTGGGAAAAACCGCAATGTGCAAAGTTAAGACCTTATGGGGAAAATAGCGTTTGGGGAACCAACTCAAAAATGTATCGACTTTTTTGCCTCAACTGTGATCGTAAAAATGAAATGCACTTAAAATTGTACTTGCTTTTTATGATGGTGATGAAGGGCGTTGGAGGTTATTGAGATGATGTCGACTTCCTTGGCTTTGGGTCGTCGGTCATCAGACTTTGTGAAGAAGGAGCCGATCTTTGTCTGCTTTGCCTTGTTCTGCATGTCCTTAGAGACCTCCGGATAATGTGCCATGACAGCGTCCATCTCTCGCTTAAATTTCAAGCACCCCTCCATGAAGGCTTCTTCTTCTTCTTCTTCTTTTTCTTTTTCTTTTTCTTTTGGCGTTTTCAGAGCCTTGAGCCTCTATTTATGCCACGCACCTAAACTTTTGAGCTGGAGCAGACAAGTACGCGGGACATTATATTGTTAGACCCGTTTCTTTGACAAATTTTAACAATTATTTGCAGAGTCGAGGGTGCTTCGAGCTCAATCGGCAAAGTGTGTCCAGTACACCTGATCAGATGATCCCCATCTCTCAGGCAGAGTGGAACAGGTGCAACCTGTACTGATGGCATTGTGTGAAGATGTGATCCACATCTTTGGGAACCTGATATCACTCGCAGAACCCCGTGGGGTGACACCCTATTGCCCTGGCCTATGTAAATAAGAATTTAGATCACAATGTCCGAGTCTGAGCCTGTAGAGGATTGCCTGGTCCCTTCGGGAGAGTCTGTGAACTCCATGAAGACTAACAAAAATCTCTCAAGACATGTTCCTCATTCTGCTTTATCCCAAGTCTTCTCTTTCACGCTCATAAACTGTCTTATTTCCCCCACCTCGCTTAAAAATAAAGAAACAAATATTTTCATTCAAAAAAAATTAACAAATCAGGAACTCATTCTGCCTCCTTTCTCCTTCCTAAGTTCATTCTTTATGTCTTCCTTTCTCATTACCTCCAAATTAAACCAACATTCCTCATAATTGAATTAATTTGCTTCTTACTTTAAAAGCTTTGAATAACATTTTATCTTGTTTCATTTATCTTGTATCACGAAAACTCCACATTCTTCTTCTTCTTCACAACATCCCCAAATGTTCATAACTACAGTTGTGGCCAAAAATATTGGCACCCTTGCCCTCTTTACAAATAACTCACAATTTCCTCGAAAAATATTGTGACGTTCACGGGACTTGAACAGTCCCGCCAACGGAGGATGAGCCGAAACGATGGCGGCGGTTTTGATCTCTCTATAGCAAACGGGACGAGGAAGGTGGCACGAGTCACTTTTCACTGAGTTAATAACGTTTATTTCTACACGAGCGATAAGAAGGCTCGGCAAGGGGAGGGATCCGTGGGCCATTCGACGAAAGGTGATGTGGATTCGGGCATGGGGGAAAACACAAACAATTTCAATGGATATACAGCAAAATGTGAAGCATCAATTCATCAGTACACGAATCTCAAACCCTCTAAGGCGCCAGGTACACAGACACACACACACACACAGACACACACACAGACAGACACACACAGACAGACACACACAGACAGACACACACAGACAGACACACACAGACAGACACACACAGACAGACACACACAGACAGACACACACAGACAGACACACACAGACAGACACACACAGACAGACACACACAGACAGACACACACAGACAGACACACACAGACAGACACACACAGACAGACACACACAGACAGACACACACAGACAGACACACACAGACAGACACACACAGACAGACACACACAGACAGACACACACAGACAGACACACACAGACAGACACACAGACAGACACACACAGACAGACACACACAGACAGACACACACAGACAGACACTCACAGACAGACACACACAGACAGACACACACAGACAGACACACACAGACAGACACACACAGACAGATACACACAGACACACACACAGACAGACACACGCAGACACACACACAGACAAACACACACAGACACACACACAGACACACACACAGACACACACACAGACACACACACAGACACACACACACACAGACACACACACACACAGACAGACACACACACAGACAGACACACACAGACACACACACACAGACACACACACACAGACAGACACACACAGACAGACACACACAGACAGACACACACAGACAGACACACACAGACAGACACACACAGACAGACACACACAGACAGACACACACAGACAGACACACACAGACAGACACACACAGACAGACACACACAGACACACACACACAGACACACACACACAGACACACACACACAGACACACACACACAGACACACACACACAGACACACACACACAGACACACACACACAGACACACACACACAGACACACACACACAGACACACACACACAGACACACACACACAGACACACACACACAGACACACACACACACACACACACACACAAACACACACACACAGACACACACACACAGACACACACACACAGACACACACACACCCACACACACAGAGACCCACACACAGACACACACGCACACACACAGACACACACACAGACACACACACAGACACACACACACAGACACACACACACAGACACACACACACAGACACACACACACAGACACACACACACACACAGACACACACACACACAGACACACACACACAGACACACACACACAGACACACACACACAGACACACACACACACAGACACACACACACACACAGACACACACACACACACACACACAGACACACACACACAGGCACACACACACAGACAGAGACAGACTCACACACACAGACACACACACACAGACACACACACACACACACACACACACAGACACACACACGCACAGACACACACACAGACAGACACACACACACACAGACACACACACGCACAGACACACACGCACAGACACACACGCACAGACACACACGCACAGACACACACGCACAGACACACACGCACAGACACACACACAGACACACACACACAGACACAGACACACACATACACACACACACAGACACACACACACAGACACACACACACACAGACACACACACACAGACACACACACACACAGACACACACACACACAGACACACACACACACAGACACACACACACACACACACACACACACACAGACACACACACACACACAGACACACACACACACAGACACACACACACACACAGACACACACACACACACAGACGCACACAGACAAACACACACACACACACAGACACACACAGACACACACACACAGACACACACACACACAGACACACACACACAGACACACACACACAGACACACACACACAGACACACACACACAGACACACACACACAGACACACACACACACAGACAGACACACACACACACAGACAGACACACACACACACAGACAGACAGACACACACACAGACACACAGACACACACACACAGACACACAGACACACACACACAGACAGACACACACACACAGACAGACACACACACAGACACACACACACAAAACATAGCAAGGTCGTCAGGCTTGGCAGTGGTGTCGATGCAAGTCATTGGATTGGTGCCGGACGAGCTGGCGTTGCGCCTTTCAGGGGCAGGAGACACGGTGGTGCAGATGTTCCATGCAGAATTGTGGTTCTTGGCCTGGGAGCTCCAACCAGCCACCGTGATGTTCTTGGTGGTGTCGACCTCCTGGTGTGAGCCCAAGACCGCTCACAGCCACCAGGGAACCCAGTTCATGCGCCAAGAGTGAGCAGGATAGGGAGGCAGGTCTGCCCACCGTCCGATCCCGTACCCAGAGCCAGTGGAACACGAGAGCCAAACGAGGTGAGGCACAGCAATGGCACGAGGCACGACGGATCAAGGAACGAGCAAGCGCAACGAGAGAGAGCGCTGAGAGAAGAGAGCCTCGACAAGAGCTAAACAAACTCCGCCAGCTATTTTTTTTATCACCCCCCCTCCTCCAATCAAATCGTTTCATCCTCATGAGTCCTCGTAACTTCCAACGAAGCCTCTGATTGGTCCTCCGCCTGCCGCCTTCCGCCAATCGTCATCAAGGGGCGGAGCCATCCGCAGCACCGTTCTGTCATGGCAAGCCTTCAGGAAATACTAAAAGGGAATACGCATCAACACTTACCCTATCCCGTGTCCCTATCTAATTACGTGACAATTATCATTTCCCCCTTAAAGAAATGGACATTTACTAGACAATTTATCACCACTGAATTCCTACTTCATTACACTGAGATCCTGGTACAACTCGAACAGCGTGGCATACCGAATTAAACATCCTAATTACCCTTTGAATGCATATCCCCCCCCCCCCCCTCAGATGTAACAATATTGTTACGGCTGTGGAAATTCGCAGAACACCATAAAGGTCCTTAGTTCAGTTAGATCGATAAGTCCGTGTTCAGTTAGATTTCCCCACTATTGTTTAATGGGAATTATTCGTGTCGCAGGGCTGTGATCTTTGAGATAGCCGTTTTTCTTTACTGTCGTTATTTGGACCAACCACCAACATCACTCTCATCAACCGCTTCACAACAACCACCAACCACAACCCCACCACCACCACCACCAACATCGCTCTCAAACAACCGCTTCAGACCAACCGTTCTCCCACCACCACAACCACATGCGCCTCAACAAACCATGCCATCCTCATCACCTCAACCACAACGCGAACCACAATTATACCAATCATCTAACCACCTTCCCCGCTACGCCAACGACCGATCACCTTCTCCATAAACCACACTACAACCCACTCCGCTTGTAAAACCGTCTCTACCAAGGAAAAGGAACAAGGGATTCCAGTAATGCCATGAAAAAGAAGAAGGTATTCCGACGGCGCGCGGATTTTCCCGCCTGTTTTTCCCGCGCGCCGCAAGGGGGAGATCGCTCGTCATTGGTCGGTTCATAGGGGCGAGGCATTGGAAATGGGTAACGCCTCCTTTCTGGAAGCTTCCCGCAGGAGCTGGAAGTGGGGCGGAGCGATAAACAGGGAGAAGCGAGGCGTTGGAACTGGGTAACGCCTCTTTTCTGGAAGCTTCCCGTAGGAGCTGGAAGGAGGGCGGGGCGATAAGCGAGGAGGAATAAAAGGGCGCACGGAGCAGCCATGAGGAGAGAGTCGGCGGCTCGTGGTCTTCTGTCTGTCTTGGTCTTGGAGAAGCGACCCGTTCGTTGGAGCTTGCAGTCGGTGGAGAGTCCGGGCGTCGCAGAGGGGACGTGGACTGGAGGCATCGCTCTGCCAGCTGTGTCGCGCGAACCTGCGCGTTTGTGTAAGGAGAGCCGGAGAGAGCTCGCCGGCCACGCGGAAGGCCCGAGCTCAGCCGTGGCTACACCAGCTGCCGTGGCGACAGACATCGAGGCTCACACCACAAGGCGCCACGAGGGTGCAGGTAACCTGCAACGGTCTCGTGGGACTCGTTCGGTCTGCCAAGTCCCACGCCATAAAGGTCTACGGGCCCAGCCTGACCCCATTGCCTTTGATGGGGTCTTTTCTTGTGTTTCTTTTGAATGAATGTTGGTGGCGCCGTCGATAAGTAAAACTGGTTAAGTGCTTGTACATTATTAATCGTAGTCGGTTGTAGCGCTTCGCCTTGCCCGCGTCTTTGTCCCCGTCCCGCAGTCTTCATAAAACAACTGCATGCGTGTTTTGCCTTTGTGACTGTATAAGTGTTTTTCATTGCATAGCTGTATCTGTGCATGTGTGCTGTGAATAATAAATGTGCTGATTTAAATGTGAACCCGTTTGTCATGTCCTCTTTCCCTGATTGGAACACCATCTCGTATCTCGCAATATTAGTTGGGTTTTTAAATACCCGTTAAATATAATCGGGTCCGGCGAGGTCTGGCGATAATACCCGCTCGGTTATCCCAGAACGGAACGGACAGCTTAAGCGGTTCGTGTCCAAGTAGGCCTTCGCCAAGGTACAGTCCCTCGGGAGGTTACCCGCGCAGGTACTTGGATATATCGATATTTGGCGATTGACCCTATTTCGCGTGGGTAGAATACGGACTGGGCCGTGGTGGTATTAAAAACCCACTGTGACTGGTTTCTGGCGTTGTTCCAGAAAGTCATGACTGAATTGTCCGTCCGGTGGGCGAGCGGCTACGATTAGTGAAAAGCGGTCGATCCCACGCCGGCGGGCGAAGATTCGTAACAATATGTTGAAATTGACAAAAGTATTTGGTCTCCACCATTCTTTATTTCACTGCTAATATTACAGAAACGTTGTTTTTGATTCAGAACTTAATATAACCTTTCAGATAAGAAAATAAAAAGAAATGGCAATGACAAAATTATTGACATCCTCGAGTTAATATTTGGTATCACAGCCTTTGGACAAAATAACTGCAGTCAAACACTTCCTGTAGCCATGAATGATCTTCCTACACCTCTCTGCTGGCAGTTTGGCCCACTCTTCTTGTGCAAACTGCTCCAGTTCTCCCAGATTTGAAGGGTGCCTTCTCCCACCTGCTGTTTTCAGATCTCCCCACAGGTGTTCAATGGGATTTAGGATCTGGACTCATTGTTGGCCACTTAAGAACTGTCCAGTGTTTTGTCTTGAACCATTCCAGGGTGTTTTTTAAAAAGTGTGTTTGGGGTCATTGTCCTGCTGCAAGACCCATGACCTTCGATGGAGACACAGCTTTTTGACACCGAGTTGAACATTGCGCTCCAAAATACCTTGGGAATCTCCTGATTTCATGATTCCATGCACACATTCAAGGCACCCAGTGCCAGAGGCAGCACAGCAACCCCAAAACATCACTGAACCTCCTCGATGTTTGACTGAAGAGAAAGTTTATATTTTTTATTTTATTTGAAGACTTCATTTTGTTTTCTCGAAACAGATATGATGTGCTTTACCAAAAAGCTCTAATTTGGTCTCTTCTGTTCACAGGACATTCTCCTCGAATGATTTAGGCCTGTTCAGGTGTATTTTGGCAAACTCCAGTCAGGCTTTCTTATGTCTCTCTCAGTTGTGGGGTCCTCCTTTGTCTCCGACCATGGAACTCTCTTTCATTGAGTTGGCGACAGATGGTGTGAGTTGAAACTGTCGCACCTTGACTGAAGGTCAGCTTGAATCTGTTTGGCAGTTGATCAAGGTTCTTTCTCCACCATTCAAACAATCCTTCGCTGCAATCTTCGATCAGATTTTCTCTTGTGGCCATTTCCTGATAACATTGCGTATGGTGGACACAAGAACATCAAGGTCTCTGGAGATGGACTTTTAGCCCTGAGATTGTCCATGCTTGGCTGCAATCTTCTGTCTGACCTCCTCAGACAATTCTCTGGTTCTCTTTCTTTTCTCCACGCTCATTGTGGTCCACACAGTGACACAAAACAGCAGAATGACTCCTTTTCTCTATTCAAACTGGTTGAATGAGTGATTTTTATATTACAGGCACTGGCAACTCACCACAAGTGAGTTCAATTCCAAAGTAAAGGAGAATCACCAGCTTGAAATCTTATTACATTTAAGAACGTCAAAAAGGTGCCAAAATATTGTCCTGGCCATTTTAGGATTTCTGTGTGGAATAAGCGAAGATTGAGTAATTTTTTTCAGCTTTTTTTTTTTTTTTGTTCTCCTGAACACCAAATAAATACATGGGTGGATACCAAACAATTTTTTTTTATTTCAACAATTTTCTGGAAGAAATGGTGCATTATTTGAAAAACGTGCAAGGTTGCCAATATTTTTAGCCACGGCTGTATATTCTGTCACAAACACGATATCAAACTAAATCGCGTGATATCACTTGATTACAGTCCGTGCAGCATGATATCGAAAGAGTAATTGAGTCTGCGATGGAGGGCAGCATGGGGCTGTGAGGTAAGATGGATATGCAAGGTTGTGTATTCCTCCATGCCAGACGGCGATAGAGCGAGGGACACATGCTGCGATCGGCACTTTTTAACCACGATGATTCAACCACGATAGAGTGAAACGGCAATGCGGAAACCCGTGATCGGGGTGAGCCTGCTGTATGTGCATTTATTGGATTTTCTTGTTCACTGGAGGTGGGAAGATTAATCTGAATTAACAGTAGTGAGGAGCTCACCAACAGGGTTTGGAGGAATTTTTAACAGGAGTGATCACTCCATTACTCCTGCACTATCATTTAAACCTCATTGCCCAATCAGTGGCTTGGTTTTTATAAAATAACACCAATGTTTTCAAGGCTATAGACATTCCATTCCATTTTGCTGTAACCCTTTCGTTGATGCTCAATGGACAGCTGCCATACTTGCTGCAAGCAGTGGCAGCATCTCTCTGCTCCCCACTCATGCCTTTTTTCTCTCCCCTTCCCTTTGTGTTTTTATTGATGCTTGTGTGCAGGAAATTTTATGGTTTGCATCCCAAATTTCCTCGGGAATGTGTCCTGATGCGCACGCACATGGGAAAGAAACGTAATCTTTATATGGTCTCTCCCCAGTTGCGCCAGTTCTTGATCTACAACAGTGAATTTGTCAAGGTAGGTCTGTATATGGTCAGGCTCTGCCATGAGGTGGGAGGACACTTGTCGTTATGCTTAGTTATTTTATTTCCTCATGATTTGCGGTCTTTCTGGCAACCTGTGACCTTGCTGGCGTGACCTCCTTGTACTTTGATGAGAAGGGTTTGACTGACAATTTTTGCAAAAGCCTTTCAAGCTGGTCTCTTTTAAATTATTATTTTTATTATTTCTTTCTTTCTTTCTCCTTTCTGAATCTTTTCTTCCTCCAGAGATATGAATGATGGAGTACGGTGCTGTCTTTTATGTTGGGCATTTAAAGCCCCTTCCGCATAAACGCAAAGGCGTGTACCTCAGACACTTTCCACAATTCCTTTGATTTGACAATTTGAAACCAGATTATTTCGTGGCTGTATAATTTGTTGCTTTTATCTATTGACTTTTGCAAGTTCAGTTTGCAATGGAAAAATAAAAGGTTAAAAAAAGGAAAAATAAAAATAAAAGCACCAAATGACCAAAATTATTGCATTTACAGAATGTGTTGATTGGGAAGTGGATATAATATAGACTGTTATAAAAATGCCTGGGAAGGAGAGGGCAATCCACCCAGTATAACCCTTGCCAAGAAACTGCTTTGGCAGGAGTTAACCTGCCCTTGGGCAGAATATCAGAATAAATGAGAAATGACTTAAATACTGAGTATGGGAAATACTGAGCCACGAACACTTTGTTACCTCTGTCACCGAAGGTGAAGGAGGTTATGTTTTCACCCCCTTTCTGTTTGTTTGTGTACACGATATCTCAAAAAGTTGTGCACGGATCCGGATGAAATTTTGTGGACAGGTTCGGTGTGTGACAAGGATGAACTGATTAGATTTGGTGAAGATCCGGATCTGGATCCAACAACTTAATTTTTTTCGGTGATTCTTCACCATTGAGAGATCAGGCCAAAAGCTAAATGTAGCACAATATCTCAAAACGGTGTGGATGGATCTGGATGACTTTTTGTGGACAGGTTGGGTGTGTGACAAGGATGAACTGATTCGATTTTGGTGAATAGCCAAATCTAGATCTGGACATGAGAATTATTTAAGTTTTTTGAAGTGATTCTTCACCATTGAGAGATAGGGCCAAAAATGATATAGTGCTGTCTCGCATGATATTTCAAAAATGTATTAGGCCTCATATGTTCTCATGGATCAGGCTTTACATGGTGGAGGTATACGTTCCACTGAGTGCCCCTCTAGTTTATGTAAAGAAACATTAACGTGCATCTGACCATTTAATATAAGGACTGAATTGGACCTGTTTGTCATTCTCTCAAGTTCTAACTTTGTGGGTTGGGAAACCTCTTGCTGTCTTTGTATTTTTGGTCCTGAACAGGTGATTAACACAGGAATGCGGATGTGGTCATGTAATTCTGATATGGAGTCATCCGGCTGCATGTACCGCCTCAGCCAGGAGGTGAGGTAGTTGCAAGCACAGTGTTGTTACCTTGTCCTCTGCATTATTATTTTAGTTAGCTTTGTGTCATGCCTTGAAAGTCAATGTATTCGATCTTTATTCCCATTGGGTATCTTTCAGTTGATGAAAAAGTTCATTTGGAAGAATTGATGTGTTTGTTGTTTTTTTATCCCCCGCTGTGTGGCGGAAGGGGGATATTGTTGTCACCCGGGTCGTCCGTCCAGCTGTCCGGGCGTCAACATTTATAGCTGAGTGCGATAACTCATAAACTGTTCGCCATATCGATTTGAAATTTGGGTAACATGTACCACCTGAACAGGAAGAACCCTATTGATTTTGGGCGTGGCCGGATCCAAGATGGCCAACTGGGGCGGCCATCTTGAAAAAAGTTTTTTGTAATAAATGGAAAACTGCTTATCTGATTTCAGTTATTTTTCATTGGCGGGGGATTCCCCATCTCTGATGGTATATTTTTTGTTTTCTTTACGAGGCATGCTTAAGCGTCGATTTGCAGTTGTTTAATCAAAACAGCATGTTGGACTTCACAAACTTATTGCATGTTTATCTGTGAATCTCAATGAGGATATAAAATGAAGTGAAGCACATGAAAAATGATTTTTTTTTTTCTGGCACTTACTGTAAGTGTTGTTGGAATGGCTGTGGTGGTGGTTTGTATGCTCCTTCAGTTGCCTTTGAAAGGGTTCCCACTGTCGTATAATAATAAAAATGGTGCCGTTACATCGTTGCACACCAATGTTTTTCCTTTTAGTGATGGATGAAGTATCTTCTTGTACGAACTGTTCGAGTATTTCAGATTGAGCAAATATGAAGGGCTGGATCATCTCTCACACATGTTCTGCATCTGCAGGGTATATACACAATCTTGCCATATATTTCGTCTCGAATTATGGCTGCCAGTTATGAGGACGTGCTTGTTCTTCTGACTCAGGAGAACCCTTGCCTGTCCAAGTTCTCCCCTGAACTGCGAAGCCAAGCCAAAGAGTTTGGTATCGTAGGGTTTTGGGCTTTTTCTCTCTCGTCATATGACTGAGCTGCCAAGTAACTTGAATTAAAAAAAAATTTATGCCAGTGAAACTTTCAAACAGTTGCTTGGATGAACCTTAACAATACCCCCCTTCTTGCAGGTATTGGAAGTGTGCTGCTGAAATACCAATTGAATCAAGAGTAAGTACACCAAGTTATCTTCTTCAAATTATACATTTGCTGGATGTAACAGCAGACTTCATGAAAAATTGCTTTTGCAATTCAAGGAAGTGGCCCCTTGTGCCCTGTTAATGGAAAATTGCTCATCAGATGCAGATGGACATGACACACTGACCGTTGTCACGTTATCATATACAACCTCTGTATATCCATCGGGAATATTTAAGAAACTGTCTTTGAGACGTTTGCACGTCGTCTTATGTGTAGCATTGCCATGAGATAATAAAAGCAGAGATAACTTGTCGTTTGCATCAACTTGCCAAGTTGGTTGAAAAAGGCAATTGTGCATGCGTGCGTGTGTTTTAGACGAGACGACTCGTCATCCTGCCCATTAGTGATGTGTGGCTGGCGAGGCAAGATTTCCCTGCGCTGCTTTATGAAGAAAAATCATCGCTTGCACTACCTGCGCCTGCTGGGAGTCGAAGTGTCCCCGGACTCTCTGAAACCTGAGGTTGAGCTTGGTAGGCAGGCAAAAGACATGCATTCAGAGGGAGAGATGGAAATGGGAGTGAAAGCAGAGGAGAATGCAGATTTAGGTGGAGAAATGGAGGCAGTCATGAAAGCAGAGGAGCTGATGGAAATTAAAGTAGAGGAGAATGTGGATTCAAATGGAGAAATGGAGACAGCCATGAAAGCAGAGGAGTTGATGCAAATTAAAGTGGAGACAGTGGATTCGGGTGGAGAAATGGAGGCAAGAGTGAAAGCAGAGGAGCTGAATGAATAACAAATTGAGGGAAATGCAGATTCACAGGCGGGAGACAAATTTGGACAGAAAATGGTGGTTGACCAGCATGTGATAAAGTTTTGAGAAAATGTAGAGGGAGTCATCTATTTCCTACTGTGCACGAGAATGAAGAAAAAAAAAACTTATTTTGGGAGGGAAGTCCAATGGTTAGAGAGACCAGCAAAAGTCAAGCTGTTGAAGAAATTGAGGCCACAAAGCAGGTGTATGGAGGGGAATGCCGCTGCATATCCACAAGCAAGTTCACATTTTGCTGCTTGGCTCTTGCAACATCCTCCATTCATCAGGATCAGGCCAGAGTTATCAAAAAAGAGAAAAATCACTCAAATCTGCCAGATCAGGCCGCTTTTGTTTTTCGCTGGATTGTAAATGTCATGACCTTATCGCCGTGATGTCATTGTGTTTACCTCTCAAACTTCAATTCTTGCACTTCTTCATTGAGCCCTTTCGTGACAATGGGCACGTTTCTAGGTGATGAAATATAATGGTTCCATAAACTACCGGCATTGGTAACAGCCGTATGCTAACAAGTTCCAGTTAATTGCAACAAGCTTCTTGAGAATGCAAAGCCCTTTAAGTCATTTTTTTGATATGTTCCGCATGACCCAGTAACATTGTTCGTGCATATGTACTGCAGTCGTAGTTGTTCACTCGTGTTGTAACCCTCAAAGCAAAGAGGTGTGGAGGTGCTCTTTGTCTTGTTCCATATTTTGTAGATGATGAAAGTGTAGATTTTTGCTGCAGCTTTCAAGCAAATGCTTTTCGTTTTCTTTCCTGATAGTATTTCATAGATCACCTTGGTTCTGTACTCCATGGCTGCAAAATCCACTTCTTTTTCTTTGT
>NC_140968.1:39033696-39046196 GCF_056783735.1 Eptatretus burgeri
ATGTTCCATCGATGAAGGTACTCCTGTCAAATATTCCTCCCTTCATAAAAAACGAGCAGGTGAAGGCTGCTTTAGAACAGTATGGCACTGTTGTTTCAAAAATAACTTTCATTCCTGTTCCTTTTAAGGACCACAGTACAAAACATATTCTTTCCTTTCGACGTCAACTATTTATTATTCCAAAGCCAAACATTCGTGAGCTCGACGTGATGTTAAAAATTGAACATGAAAAGTTTACTTTCCGCATCTTTGCTACATCACAGACTTTAGTGTGTTACAAATGTGGACAGTATGGTCACATGAAAAATGAATGCCCAAGGGGCATTGAAAAAGAATCAGGTAAAGTTGAAAATGTAAATGAACCTAAGGTCACTGGGGTGTCTACTGAGGCAGGGGAAAACTCTGAAAATCAAACAAATGGAAAAAATGAGTCTGGTTGGGTGACACGAGGAAAACGAAGGCACCAAAGTGCAGTTTTAGTCGAACCTTCTTCATACGCCGAAGCAGTCGCTGTGAAGAGGGTTTCACTCAATCGGAAAGAGAGTAACCAAAATCCTTCAGATGTTTATGCCTGCCCTCTCACATGTGATGACGAGGAGACTATGGAGCTTCAAAACACACCATCAGTAGATGTCCCAGGCGGAGACGAAACTTGTTCTGGACATACAGTAGGTAGTCATACACTGAAGCAGGATGTTCATGCAGAGATTGTGTCTCACACCCAAGAACCAACTGTTGAAACCATAGTCGTGCCTAATACCTCAGAACCAGCAGTTCAGACTACAGTAGAGCTTAATAACTCAGAGCCATTTGTCCAAACTATAGTTGTGCCCAACACCACAGAACAATCTCACCAAACTGTAATTGTACCGAGTACCATAGAACTGCCTGTCACATCTACAACCACACCCATTACCTCAGTGACTTTGAAGCAGACATCTGAAAAGTTAGAAGGAAATCTGCTTCCTGAGGATTCCTTTTTCGTGAAACCATTTCCAATGTCTGCTATATCTGTAAAGAAAAAGGAAGCTGAATTTGAACACGAGTCGTGTGATTCCGATGATACTTGTTCAATATCAGATTCTTCTGAGTTGGATGGTGCAGCTGGAGATTCACAAGACCGCAAGGGCTTAAATGCCCCTGCTCCTGCGAAGGTGATCAAGTTCCTCCACAACACCTTTCGGAAAAAAATTAAACTAACCGATTTCTTTCCGGAACTCGATAAATTTATGCTTACCGCATCCCTTATTACTAAAAATCCGGCAGCCTATGGCGCCAATGAATCCCACGTACACAGATTGAGGAAATATGTAACTCTGGCAAGGAAAGAACTTCAGTAACCAGTACCCACCTATAAAATACTAAAATGGTTCTGTCTCTTGCTTGTTTAAACATAAATGGGGGCCGCGCCCCTATACGTAAAACACATGTTCGACTGTTACTTGATCAAAAGCATATTGATGTAGCTCTTCTTCAGGATGTGTGTTGTGGACCGACTTGTTCTGCAGAGTGGCAAACCACAATAAGGGGTTCTTGGTTTTCAGTTCCTTTGATTGCTGCAGTGCAGGAGTTGCTTTCTGGTTTCGATCAAGTCTTTCATCGGACCAAATTGTTTTTCACAAATTCATGCAAGGTCATTTGGCTTTTGTGATTTTTTTTTTTTCTTATGGAGGGTATAAAATCACACTATTAAATGCTTATGTCCCAAGTAATCCTGCAAAAAGAAACGAATATTTTTCCATTCTTGATGATTGTTTATCCCAGATTGATTTTAGTGGTCTCGTGTTCCTCGCTGGTGATTTTAATTGTACCTTGGAGCCAGCTCTGGACCGTAATGGCTCAGAACCTCACCCTGAGAGTGCAAAAGGGTTTGCGACCATTTTAGCAAAGTATAATTTGGTTGATGGTTGGAGATTGCAGCACCCCAAAGTTAAACAATATTCGTGGTGTCAAGCTTCGAATAACAGGGTATCGTTTCGCTCGCTTGGATAGATTTTATGTTCATAATGATTTCTGGAACTTTATATTGTCTCCGGCAATTTCTACCTCTGGCTTTTCGGATCACCACCTCGTTTCTTTAAAATTAACTTTTCCCTATCTTCAACGTAGGAGTGCCTATTGGGCTCTAAATGTTAGTCTTTTGGAAGATATTGTTTTTTGCAATGCTTTTAGGATCTTTTGGACTTCTCTTTACGGAAGTGGTCTTTACGGAAGTGGAAAAATACTTTTCATAGCAAGCTACAATGGTGGGATATTGTAAAAATCCACATCAAAATCTTTTGTCAGCAGTATAAACTTCATCACTCTCAGGATAGTCTTTCAAGGATAACGATTCCAGAAAAAGAGGTTTTAGAATTGCAAAAGAAATCCTCTTGAGTTGAACAGAAATCAAGGATTACGTAAAGAATTTATAACTAAAAAAGAGCTTCTTCACAGTCTTGTCAACGAAAGGGCTAAAGGGGCTTTAGTGCGGCTTAAGATTAAAAATTTGAGTCTTTTTGACACTTCATCAAAGTTTTTCTTCTCTTTGGAGAGGAAAACTAAAGCACAACAACAACTATTATCTGTACAATCACCTGAAGGAGAGATAGTAAGTGAACCTAAGATGATTAAAAGAATTGTAGTCGATTATTTTTCTTCTTTATTCTGTGCAAAAAAGATTGATTTGAATGTTGCAAAAGCCTTTATTGAACCTTTACCCAAGTTGTCTGAGTCACAGCGAGCCTCTTTGGAGAGTTCCATCACGCTGGAGGAGTTGGGTCTTGCTCTTTCCAGTATGGCGTCCGGGAAAGCTCCTGGTCTGGATGGAATCCCCTGTGAATTCTACAAAACCTTTTGGGACATTATCGGACCCGAACTTTTGGAAGTACTCAAGGAAAGTTTTCAAGTTGGGGAGCTCCCCCTAAGTTTCCGGCGAGCCGTTGTTTCCTTGTTACCAAAGAAGGGAGACACCCAGTTACTCAGAAACTGGCGTCCTGTCTCCTTACTGAACACCGACTCCAAGATTTTTTTCAAAGGTCCTTGCCTCTCACTTAAAATTGGTAGTCCAATCTTTGGTGCATCCTGATCAAACCTGTTGTGTGCCTGGACGATCAATATATGACAATCTTGGCGCTGTTCGTGACATTGCTGATGTGTGTGATCTTCTGCATAAAAGTACTGGCTTAATCTTTGTTGATCAAGTGCATGCCTTTGATAGTATAGATCATAGTTATCTATTTGCTATCCAAAAGGGTTTTGGTTTTGGTCGTATTTTTGTATCATATATTCAGTTGTTGTATCACAATATTTATAGTTTATTCAAAATAAATAATGAGTTGATTCCTCCCTTTACTGTTACCAGAGGAATAAGGCAAGGGTGCCCCTTATCCGGACTCCTTTATGTTCTTTCCATTGAACCCCTTTCAGTTAAATTGCGTGAGAAACTTGTGGGATTCTCTGTCGCTCCGGACATACCTGCTATAAAAGTTGTTGCTTATGCAGATGATATCTGCACTACAATTCAATGTCAAGAAGATGTATCTGAACTACTTAAAACTATGAATAATTTTACCCTTGCTTGCTCAGCCAGAGTAAACTGGACAAAGAGTTATGCCTCCTTTTTGGATTAGCAATGCATTTTTCCTTCCCAACACTACCTGGCAATTTATCCTGGAAGAATAATAGTGTTTACCATTTGAGTGTACACCTTGGTGATGCTCAAAGTATTCAGAAAAACTGGGATGGACTAACAGACAAAGTCTACTCCAGACTTCAGAGAGGGAGGGGCCTTCTGTGCAAATTATCATATCATGGAAGAATTTTAGTTATTAACAATTTGGTCTCTTCCATCTTGTGGCACAGGTTTATTGTCTTGCAGCCACCTGCATGGCTAATTAAAAATATTCAAAAACACTTGATCGATGTTTTTTCTGGGGTGGTATGCACTGGCTTCGACCAGGTGTGCTCAGCCTTTCTCGTAATGAGGGGGGTCAAGGGCTTGTCGACATCACCAGCAGGATCATGACTTTCCGCATTCTTTTTGTGAAAAAGTTGCTTTGTAACCACATGCCTTGGGAGAGTTTGACCCTTTGTTTGCTAAAGCAAGCGGGCCGGCTAGGATATGGCCGTGAGCTTTTTTTGCTCGACCTCCTGAAGATCGACGTGTCACCACTTCCTCTGTATATGCAGAGTGTGATCAATGCTTGGCAAGCTTTGTCACTGCAACGTGAGGTCACTTCCTTTACTGCCTCGACGTTCTTCAATGAACCAGTTTTCTACAATCCCTGTTTTACAGGAATCCCATCCTCTAGGGATTTTGTGCAACATTTTGTGGGGTCCAATATACTTCTTGTGCACAATCTGCTGGATTTTTCAAAAGAAAGATGGAAATCTGGTCATGAAATCTCCACCATTACTGGGTTGAAATCAATTCGGATAATTGGTCAGCTTTTTTCTGCGATCTTAAAGGCATTAATGTTTTGGAGTGGGTTTCAGGAGTCTTTTTGATATTGTGGATTTGCCCAATCAATATGCCTTCCCTGTTTTGCTTTTGGACTGGGATGGCAAATCTGTGCCTTTAAATTCCATTGAGAAGGGGAACCTGTATTCCTTTTGTATTCAGTATATTTTTGCTGATTCAGTTAAAAGTCCTTTTGGGATTCAATGGAAAGAACATTTGCCAACTTCGACCCCTCTTGTCCCTGCATGGAGAGGTTTATATACCCCCCAATTTCTAAACGTTCGGGCGACCTGCAATGGAGATTAGTGCATTGCATCCTCCCTTATAATATCTTATTGCACAAGTTTTCCAATGAGATCTCGGAATTGTGCCCATTTTGTGAAAACAATGAAACGCTTTGTCATGCATATGTAGATTACATAAGACTTGTCCCTCTTTTTCAGTTTTTGCATGATATTTTTAAGATGGGTCTTACTTTTTCCTTGGTGAAATTTATTTATGGTTTCCCTATTTCCTCGAGTTTCAAATCTGAGACTGGTTTGGCCAGGTTTTTGGTTTCTGAAGCAAAAATGGAAATTTATAAGACAAGGAAAAAGAAGGTGGAATCTGCGGATGCTTGTTCTTGTGTTTTATTAACCTTTTGAACTTTCGTTGTGTCTCGCATTCAGCTCGATTTCTTTTTTTGTTGCAAGTTTGGGAGAATGCAGGATTTTGTTGACAAATTGTGTGTAAAAAATGTTCTTTGCTCTGTTGTAAATGAATCACTTGAGTTTCCTTTCTGATTTCAAATGTATGAATCAACCTAAAATGATTTTTACTAACTGGTTGTTCATCTGTTTTGGTAAAATTTTTTTCTTCCTTTATAAATAACCTCTTGTCTGTTCAAATATATTTTGTTTGCTTGCTGTGAAAAACAGTTAAGTGTTGTGCTGATGCCTTTGTCTCATTGGTGAGACACCTTTTTATACTTTTGTAAGAAAACAATATAAAAACTCAAATCTCTCTCTCTCCTCTCTCTCTGTCTCTCTGTCTCTCTGTCTCTCTCTGTCTCTCTCTGTCTCTCTCTGTCTCTCTCTGTCTCTGTCTCTGTCTCTGTCTCTGTCTCTGTCTCTGTCACTCTGTCACTCTGTCACTCTGTCACTCTGTCACTCTGTCACTCTGTCACTCTGTCACTCTGTCACTCTGTCACTCTGTCACTCTGTCACTCTGTCACTCTGTCACTCTGTCACTCTGTCACTCTGTCACTCTGTCACTCTGTCACTCTGTCACTCTGTCTCACCCCCCCCGCTTCTCTCTGTCTCTCTCTCTGTCACTCTCTCTGTCACTCTCTCTGTCACTCTCTCTGTCACTCTCTCTGTCACTCTCTCTGTCACTCTCTCTCTCTCTGTCACTCTCTCTCTCTCTCTGTCACTCTCTCTGTCTCTGTCACTCTCTCTGTCTCTGTCACTCTCTCTGTCTCTGTCACTCTCTCTGTCTCTCTCTCTCTCTGTCTGTCACTCTCTCTGTCTCTCTCTCTCTCTCTCTGTCTGTCACTCTCTCTGTCTCTCTCTCTCTCTCTCTGTCTGTCACTCTCTCTCTCTCTCTCTGTCTCTCTCTCTCTCTCTCTCTCTGTCTGTCACTCTCTCTGTCACTCTCTCTGTCTCTCTCTCTGTCTCTCTCTCTCTCTGTCACTCTCTCTGTCACTCTCTCTGTCACTCTCTCTGTCACTCTCTCTGTCACTCTCTCTGTCACTCTCTCTGTCACTCTCTCTGTCTCTGTCTCACCCCTCCCCCCTTCTCTCTCACTCACTCTCACTCACTCTCTCTCTCTCTGGCTCTCTGGCTCTCTCTCTCTCTGGCTCTCTCTCTCTCTGGCTCTCTCTCTCTGGCTCTCTCTCTGGCTCTCTCTCTCTCTGGCTCTCTCTCTGGCTCTCTCTCTGGCTCTCTCTCTGGCTCTCTCTCTGGCTCTCTCTCTGGCTCTCTCTCTCTGGCTCTCTCTCTGGCTCTCTCTCCCTCTGGCTCTCTCTCTCTGGCTCTCTCTCTGGCTCTCTCTGGCTCTCTCTCTGGCTCTCTCTCTCTCTCTGGCTCTCTGGCTCTCTCTCTGGCTCTCTCTCTGGCTCTCTCTCTGGCTCTCTCTCTGGCTCTCTCTCTGGCTCTCTCTCTGGCTCTCTCTGGCTCTCTCTCTGGCTCTCTCTCTGGCTCTCTCTCTCTCGCTGTCTCTGGCTCTGTCTCTGTCTCTGGCTCTGGCTCTGTCTCTGGCTCTCTCTCTCTCTGGCTCTCTCTCTCTCTCTGGCTCTCTCTCTCTGGCTCTCTCTCTCTGTCACTCTGTCACTCTGTCACTCTGTCTCTCTGTCTCTCTGTCTCTCTGTCTCTCTGTCTCACCCCCCCCCCCGCTTCTCTCTGTCACTCTCTCTGTCACTCTCTCTGTCACTCTCTCTGTCACTCTCTCTGTCACTCTCTCTGTCACTCTCTCTGTCACTCTCTCTGTCACTCTCTCTGTCACTCTCTCTGTCACTCTCTCTGTCACTCTCTCTGTCACTCTCTCTGTCACTCTCTCTGTCACTCTCTCTGTCTCTCTCTCTCTCTCTGTCACTCTCTCTGTCTCTGTCACTCTCTCTGTCTCTCTCTCTCTCTGTCTCTCTCTCTCTCTCTGTCTGTCACTCTCTCTGTCTCTCTCTCTCTGTCTCTCTCTCTCTGTCTCTCTCTCTCTGTCACTCTCTCTGTCACTCTCTCTGTCACTCTCTCTCTCACTCTCTCTGTCACTCTCTCTGTCTCTGTCTCACCCCTCCCCCCTTCTCTCTCACTCACTCTCACTCACTCTCTCTCTCTGGCTCTCTCTCTCTCTCTCTCTGGCTCTCTCTCTCTCTGGCTCTCTCTCTCTCTCTGGCTCTCTCTCTCTCTCTGGCTCTCTCTCTCTGGCTCTCTCTCTCTGGCTCTCTCTCTCTGGCTCTCTCTCTCTCTGGCTCTCTCTCTCTCTCTCTGGCTCTCTCGCTCTCTCTCTGGCTCTCTCTGGCTCTCTCTCTGGCTCTCTCTCTCTCTCTGGCTCTCTCTCTCTGGCTCTCTCTCTCTCTGGCTCTCTCTCTCTCTGGCTCTCTCTCTCTCTGGCTCTCTCTCTCTCTCTGGCTCTCTCTCTCTGGCTCTCTCTCTCTCTGGCTCTCTCTCTGGCTCTCTCTCTCTCTCTGGCTCTCTCTCTCTCTCTGGCTCTCTCTCTCTCTGGCTCTCTCTCTCTGGCTCTCTCTCTGGCTCTCTCTCCCTCTGGCTCTCTGGCTCTCTGGCTCTCTCTCTGGCTCTCTGGCTCTCTCTCTCTCGCTCTCTCTCTGGCTCTCTCTCTGGCTCTCTCTCTGGCTCTCTCTCTGGCTCTCTCTCTGGCTCTCTCTCTGGCTCTCTCTCTCTCGCTGTCTCTGGCTCTGTCTCTGGCTCTGTCTCTGGCTCTGTCTCTGGCTCTGTCTCTGGCTCTGTCTCTGGCTCTGTCTCTGGCTCTGTCTCTGGCTCTGTCTCTCTCTCTGGCTCTGTCTCTCTCTCTGGCTCTGTCTCTCTCTCTGGCTCTGTCTCTCTCTCTCTGGCTCTGTCTCTCTCTCTGGCTCTGTCTCTCTCTCTGGCTCTGTCTCTCTCTCTGGCTCTGTCTCTCTCTCTGGCTCTGTCTCTCTCTCTGGCTCTGTCTCTGGCTCTGTCTCTGGCTCTGTCTCTGGCTCTGTCTCTGGCTCTGTCTCTGGCTCTGTCTCTGGCTCTGTCTCTGGCTCTGTCTCTGGCTCTGTCTCTGGCTCTGTCTCTGGCTCTCTCTGGCTCTGTCTCTCTCTCTCTCTCTGGCTCTGTCTCTCTCTCTCTCTCTGGCTCTGTCTCTCTCTCTCTCTCTGGCTCTGTCTCTCTCTCTCTCTCTGGCTCTGTCTCTCTCTCTCTCTGGCTCTGTCTCTCTCTCTCTCTGGCTCTGTCTCTCTCTCTCTCTGGCTCTGTCTCTCTCTCTCTCTGGCTCTGTCTCTCTCTCTCTGGCTCTGTCTCTCTCTCTCTCTGGCTCTGTCTCTCTCTCTCTCTGGCTCTGTCTCTCTCTCTCTCTGGCTCTGTCTCTCTCTCTCTCTGGCTCTGTCTCTCTCTCTCTCTGGCTCTGTCTCTCTCTCTCTCTGGCTCTGTCTCTCTCTCTCTCTCTGGCTCTGTCTCTCTCTCTCTCTCTGGCTCTGTCTCTCTCTCTCTCTGGCTCTGTCTCTCTCTCTCTCTCTCTGGCTCTGTCTCTCTCTCTCTCTCTCTCTCTCTGGCTCTGTCTATCTCTCTCTCTCTGGCTCTGTCTATCTCTCTCTCTCTGGCTCTGTCTATCTCTCTCTCTCTGGCTCTGTCTATCTCTCTCTCTCTGGCTCTGTCTATCTCTCTCTCTCTCTGGCTCTGTCTATCTCTCTCTCTCTGGCTCTGTCTATCTCTCTCTCTCTGGCTCTGTCTATCTCTCTCTCTCTGGCTCTGTCTATCTCTCTCTCTCTGGCTCTGTCTATCTCTCTCTCTCTGGCTCTGTCTATCTCTCTCTCTCTCTGGCTCTGTCTATCTCTCTCTCTCTCTGGCTCTGTCTATCTCTCTCTCTCTGGCTCTGTCTATCTCTCTCTCTCTGGCTCTGTCTATCTCTCTCTCTCTGGCTCTGTCTATCTCTCTCTCTCTGGCTCTGTCTATCTCTCTCTCTCTGGCTCTCTCACTCTCTCTCTGGCTCTCTCTCTCTCTGGCTCTCTCTCTCTCTCTGGCTCTCTCTCTCTCTCTGGCTCTCTCTCTCTGGCTCTCTCTCTCTGGCTCTCTCTCTCTGGCTCTCTCTCTCTCTGGCTCTCTCTCTCTCTGGCTCTCTCTGGCTCTCTCTCTGGCTCTCTCTGGCTCTCTCTCTGGCTCTCTCTCTCTCTCTGGCTCTCTCTCTCTGGCTCTCTCTCTCTCTGGCTCTCTCTCTCTCTGGCTCTCTCTCTCTCTCTGGCTCTCTCTCTCTGGCTCTCTCTCTCTCTGGCTCTCTCTCTGGCTCTCTCTCTCTCTCTGGCTCTCTCTCTCTCTGGCTCTCTCTCTCTGGCTCTCTCTCTGGCTCTCTCTCTCTCTGGCTCTCTCTCTCTGGCTCTCTCTCTGGCTCTCTGGCTCTCTCTCTCTCGCTCTCTCTCTGGCTCTCTCTCTGGCTCTCTCTCTGGCTCTCTCTCTGGCTCTCTCTCTGGCTCTCTCTCTCGCTGTCTCTGGCTCTGTCTCTGGCTCTGTCTCTGGCTCTGTCTCTGGCTCTGTCTCTGGCTCTGTCTCTGGCTCTGTCTCTCTCTCTGGCTCTGTCTCTCTCTCTGGCTCTGTCTCTCTCTCTGGCTCTGTCTCTCTCTCTGGCTCTGTCTCTCTCTCTGGCTCTGTCTCTCTCTCTCTCTCTCTGGCTCTGTCTCTCTCTCTGTCGCTCTGTCTCTCTGGCTCTCTCTGGCTCTCTCTCTGGCTCTGTCTCTGGCTCTGTCTCTGTCTCTGGCTCTGTCTCTCTCTCTCTCTGGCTCTGTCTCTGTCTCTGGCTCTGGCTCTGTCTCTCTCTGGCTCTGTCTCTCTCTGTCTCTGCTCTGTCTCTGGCTCTCTCTGGCTCTCTCTCTCTCTCTCTCTGGCTCTGTCTCTCTCTCTCTCTGGCTCTGTCTCTCTCTCTCTCTGGCTCTGTCTCTCTCTCTCTGGCTCTGTCTCTCTCTCTCTGGCTCTGTCTCTCTCTCTCTCTGGCTCTGTCTCTCTCTCTCTCTGGCTCTGTCTCTCTCTCTCTCTGGCTCTGTCTCTCTCTCTCTGGCTCTGTCTCTCTCTCTCTCTGGCTCTGTCTCTCTCTCTCTCTGGCTCTGTCTCTCTCTCTCTCTGGCTCTGTCTCTGGCTCTGTCTCTGTCTCTCTCTCTCTCTCTGGCTCTGTCTCTCTCTCTCTCTGGCTCTGTCTCTCTCTCTCTCTCTGGCTCTGTCTCTCTCTCTCTCTGGCTCTGTCTCTCTCTCTCTGGCTCTCTCTCTCTCTCTCTCTCTGGCTCTGTCTCTCTCTCTCTCTCTCTGGCTCTGTCTCTCTCTCTGTCTCTCTGGCTCTGTCTATCTCTCTCTCTCTCTGTCTCTCTCTCTCTCTCTGGCTCTGTCTATCTCTCTCTCTCTCTGGCTCTGTCTATCTCTCTCTCTCTGGCTCTGTCTATCTCTCTCTCTCTCTCTGGCTCTGTCTATCTCTCTCTCTCTGGCTCTGTCTATCTCTCTCTCTCTGGCTCTGTCTATCTCTCTCTCTCTGGCTCTGTCTATCTCTCTCTCTCTGGCTCTGTCTCTCTCTCTCTCTGGCTCTGTCTATCTCTCTCTCTCTGGCTCTGTCTATCTCTCTCTCGGGCTCTGTCTAGCTCTCTCTCTCTCTGGCTCTGTCTATCTCTCTCTCTCTGGCTCTGTCTATCTCTCTCTCTCTCTGGCTCTGTCTATCTCTCTCTCTCTGGCTCTGTCTATCTCTCTCTCTCTCTGGCTCTGTCTATCTCTCTCTCTCTCTGGCTCTGTCTATCTCTCTCTCTCTCTGGCTCTGTCTCTCTCTCTCTCTGGCTCTGTCTCTCTCTCTCTCTCTCTCTCTGGCTCTGTCTCTCTCTCTCTCTCTCTCTCTGGCTCTGTCTCTCTCTCTCTCTGGCTCTGTCTCTCTCTCTCTCTCTCTGGCTCTGTCTCTCTCTCTCTCTCTCTCTCTGGCTCTGTCTCTCTCTCTCTCTCTCTCTGGCTCTGTCTCTCTCTCTCTCTCTCTCTCTCTCTCTCTCTCTCTCTCTCTCTCTCTCTCTCTCTCTCTCTCTCTCTCTCTCTCTCTCTCTCTCTCTCTCTCTCTCTCTCTCTGGCTCTGTCTCTCTCTCTCTCTCTCTCTCTCTCTCTCTCTCTCTCTCTCTCTGGCTCTGTCTCTCTCTCTCTCTCTCTCTCTCTGGCTCTGTCTCTCTCTCTCTCTCTCTGGCTCTGTCTCTCTCTCTCTCTGGCTCTGTCTCTCTCTCTCTGTCTCTGTCTCTCTCTCTCTCTCTCTCTCTCTCTCTCTCTCTCTCTCTCTCTCTCTGGCTCTGTCTCTCTCTCTCTCTCTCTCTCTCTCTGGCTCTGTCTCTCTCTCTCTCTCTCTCTCTCTCTCTCTCTCTCTCTCTCTGGCTCTGTGTCTCTCTCTCTCTCTCTCTCTCTCTCTCTCTGGCTCTGTCTCTCTCTCTCTCTCTCTCTCTCTGGCTCTGTCTCTCTCTCTCTGGCTCTGTCTCTCTCTCTCTCTGGCTCTGGCTCTGTCTCTCTCTCTCTCTCTCTCTGTCTCTCTCTCTGTCGCTCTGTCTCTCTCTCTGGCTCTGTCGCTCTGTCTCTCTCTCTGTCGCTCTGTCTCTCTCTCTGGCTCTGTCGCTCTGTCTCTCTCTCTGTCGCTCTGTCTCTCTCTCTGTCGCTCTGTCTCTCTCTCTGTCGCTCTGTCTCTCTCTCTCTGTCGCTCTGTCTCTCTCTCTCTGTCGCTCTGTCTCTCTCTCTGTCGCTCTGTCTCTCTCTCTCTCTGTGGCTCTGTCTCTCTCTCTCTGGCTCTGTCTCTCTCTCTCTGGCTCTGTCTCTCTCTCTCTGGCTCTGTCTCTCTCTCTCTGGCTCTGTCTCTCTCTCTCTGGCTCTGTCTCTCTCTCTCTGGCTCTGTCTCTCTCTCTGGCTCTGTCTCTCTCTCTGGCTCTGTCTCTCTCTCTGGCTCTGTCTCTCTCTCTGGCTCTGTCTCTCTCTCTGGCTCTGTCTCTCTCTCTGGCTCTGTCTCTCTCTCTGGCTCTGTCTCTCTCTCTGGCTCTGTCTCTCTCTCTGGCTCTGTCTCTCTCTCTCTGGCTCTGTCTCTCTCTCTGGCTCTGTCTCTCTCTGGCTCTGTCTCTCTCTCTCTGGCTCTGTCTCTCTCTCTCTGGCTCTGTCTCTCTCTCTGGCTCTGTCTATCTCTCTCTCTCTCTGGCTCTGTCTATCTCTCTCTCTCTGGCTCTGTCTATCTCTCTCTCTCTGGCTCTGTCTATCTCTCTCTCTCTGGCTCTGTCTATCTCTCTCTCTGGCTCTGTCTATCTCTCTCTCTCTGGCTCTGTCTATCTCTCTCTCTCTGGCTCTGTCTATCTCTCTCTCTCTGGCTCTGTCTATCTCTCTCTCTCTGGCTCTGTCTATCTCTCTCTCTC
>NC_140968.1:39051196-39059644 GCF_056783735.1 Eptatretus burgeri
TTTCGTGTACGCCACCACCCGAAATCTCAGTTGAAAAAGTTGTTTTGTGTGTTGGAAAATTAATCGGCATGCATCGTGTAATTGCTGCATCAAGAATGAATCAGCGTGTTGTTATCTTTGTCGCTAAAGAGGAAATGGTGCCGCAGCTTGTGGAGTCAGGACTGACTGTGGAGCCGGATATATTCCTCTTCATATCACCCCTCGATGTTCCATCGATGAAGGTACTCCTGTCAAATATTCCTCCCTTCATAAAAAACGAGCAGGTGAAGGCTGCTTTAGAACAGTATAGCACTGTTGTTTCAAAAATAACTTTCATTCCTGTTCGTTTTAAGGACCACAGTACAAAACATATTCTTTCCTTTCGACGTCAACTATTTATTATTCCAAAGCCAAACATTCGTGAGCTCGTTAAAAATTGAACATGAAAAGTTTACTTTCCGCATCTTTGCTACATCACAGACTTTAGTGTGTTACAAATGTGGACAGTATGGTCACATGAAAAATGAATGCCCAAGGGGCATTGAAAAAGAATCAAGTAAAGTTGAAAATGTAAATGAACCTGAGGTCACTGGGGTGTCTACTGAGGCAGGGGAAAACTCTGAAAATCAAACAAATGGAAAAAATGAGTCTGGTTGGGTGACACGAGGAAAACGAAGGCACCAAAGTGCAGTTTTAGTCGAACCTTCTTCATACGCCGAAGCAGTCGCTGTGAAGAGGGTTTCACTCAATCGGAAAGAGAGTAACCAAAATCCTTCAGATGTTTATGCCTGCCCTCTCACATGTGATGACGAGGAGACTATGGAGCTTCAAAACACACCATCAGTAGATGTCCCAGGCGGAGACGAAACTTGTTCTGGACATACAGTAGGTAGTCATACACTGAAGCAGTATGTTCATGTGGAGATTGTGTCTCACACCCAAGAACCAACTGTTGAAACCATAGTCGTGCCTAATACCTCAGAACCAGCAGTTCAGACTACAGTAGAGCCTAATAACTCAGCCATCTGTCCAAACTATAGTTGTGCCTAACACCACAGAACAATCTCACCAAACTGTAATTGCACCGAGTACCATAGAACTGCCTGTCACATCTACAGCCACACCCATTACCTCAGTGACTTTGAAGCAGACACCTGAAAAGTTAGAAGGAAATCTGCTTCCTGAGGATTCCTTTTTCGTGAAACCATTTCCAATGTCTGCTATATCTGTAAAGAAAAAGGAAGCTGAATTTGAACACGAGTCGTGTGATTCCGATGATACTTGTTCAATATCAGATTCTTCTGAGTTGGATGGTGCAGCTGGAGATTCACAAGACCGCAAGGGCTTAAATGCCCCTGCTCCTGCGAAGGTGATCAAGTTCCTCCACAACACCTTTCGGAAAAAATTAAACTAACCGATTTCTTTCCGGAACTCGATAAATTTATGCTTACCGCATCCCTTATTACTAAAAATCCGGCAGCCTATGGCGCCAATGAATCCCACGTACACAGATTGAGGAAATATGTAACTCTGGCAAGGAAAGAACTTCAGTAACCAGTACCCACCTATAAAATACTAAAATGGTTCTGTCTCTGGCTTGTTTAAACATAAATGGGGGCCGCGCCCCTATACGTAAAACACATGTTCGACTGTTACTTGATCAAAAGCATATTGATGTAGCTCTTCTTCAGGATGTGTGTTGTGGACCGACTTGTTCTGCAGAGTGGCAAACCACAATAAGGGGTTCTTGGTTTTTCAGTTCCTTTGATTGCTGCAGTGCAGGAGTTGCTTTCTGGTTTCGATCAAGTCTTTCATCGGACCAAATTGTTTTTCACAAATTCATGCAAGGTCATTTGGCTTTTGTGTTTTTTTTTTCTTATGGAGGGTATAAAATCACACTATTAAATGCTTATGTCCCAAGTAATCCTGCAAAAAGAAACGAATATTTTTCCATTCTTGATGATTGTTTATCCCAGATTGATTTTAGTGGTCTCGTGTTCCTCGCTGGTGATTTTAATTGTACCTTGGAGCCAGCTCTGGACCGTAATGGCTCAGAACCTCACCCTGAGAGTGCAAAAGGGTTTGCGACCATTTTAGCAAAGTATAATTTGGTTGATGGTTGGAGATTGCAGCACCCCAAAGTTAAACAATATTCGTGGTGTCAAGCTTCGAATAACAGGGTATCGTTCGCTCGCTTGGATAGATTTTATGTTCATAATGATTTCTGGAACTTTATATTGTCTCCGGCAATTTCTACCTCTGGCTTTTCGGATCACCACCTCGTTTCTTTAAAATTAACTTTTCCCTATCTTCAACGTAGGAGTGCCTATTGGGCTCTAAATGTTAGTCTTTTGGAAGATATTGTTTTTTGCAATGCTTTTAGGATCTTTTGGACTTCTCTTTACGGAAGTGGTCTTTACGGAAGTGGAAAAATACTTTTCATAGCAAGCTACAATGGTGGGATATTGTAAAAATCCACATCAAAATCTTTTGTCAGCAGTATAAACTTCATCACTCTCAGGATAGTCTTTCAAGGATAACGATTCCAGAAAAAGAGGTTTTAGAATTGCAAAGAAATCCTCTTGAGTTGAACAGAAATCAAGGATTACGTAAAGAATTTATAACTAAAAAAGAGCTTCTTCACAGTCTTGTCAACGAAAGGGCTAAAGGGGCTTTAGTGCGGCTTAAGATTAAAAATTTGAGTCTTTTTGACACTTCATCAAAGTTTTTCTTCTCTTTGGAGAGGAAAACTAAAGCACAACAACAACTATTATCTGTACAATCACCTGAAGGAGAGATAGTAAGTGAACCTAAGATGATTAAAAGAATTGTAGTCGATTATTTTTCTTCTTTATTCTGTGCAAAAAAGATTGATTTGAATGTTGCAAAAGCCTTTATTGAACCTTTACCCAAGTTGTCTGAGTCACAGCGAGCCTCTTTGGAGAGTTCCATCACGCTGGAGGAGTTGGGTCTTGCTCTTTCCAGTATGGCGTCCGGGAAAGCTCCTGGTCTGGATGGAATCCCCTGTGAATTCTACAAAACCTTTTGGGACATTATCGGACCCGAACTTTTGGAAGTACTCAAGGAAAGTTTTCAAGTTGGGGAGCTCCCCCTAAGTTTCCGGCGAGCCGTTGTTTCCTTGTTACCAAAGAAGGGAGACACCCAGTTACTCAGAAACTGGCGTCCTGTCTCCTTACTGAACACCGACTCCAAGATTTTTTTTCAAAGGTCCTTGCCTCTCACTTAAAATTGGTAGTCCAATCTTTGGTGCATCCTGATCAAACCTGTTGTGTGCCTGGACGATCAATATATGACAATCTTGGCGCTGTTCGTGACATTGCTGATGTGTGTGATCTTCTGCATAAAAGTACTGGCTTAATCTTTGTTGATCAAGTGCATGCCTTTGATAGTATAGATCATAGTTATCTATTTGCTATCCAAAAGGGTTTTGGTTTTGGTCGTATTTTTGTATCATATATTCAGTTGTTGTATCACAATATTTATAGTTTATTCAAAATAAATAATGAGTTGATTCCTCCCTTTACTGTTACCAGAGGAATAAGGCAAGGGTGCCCCTTATCCGGACTCCTTTATGTTCTTTCCATTGAACCCCTTTCAGTTAAATTGCGTGAGAAACTTGTGGGATTCTCTGTCGCTCCGGACATACCTGCTATAAAAGTTGTTGCTTATGCAGATGATATCTGCACTACAATTCAATGTCAAGAAGATGTATCTGAACTACTTAAAACTATGAATAATTTTACCCTTGCTTGCTCAGCCAGAGTAAACTGGACAAAGAGTTATGCCTCCTTTTTTGGATTAGCAATGCATTTTTCCTTCCCAACACTACCTGGCAATTTATCCTGGAAGAATAATAGTGTTTACCATTTGAGTGTACACCTTGGTGATGCTCAAAGTATTCAGAAAAACTGGGATGGACTAACAGACAAAGTCTACTCCAGACTTCAGAGAGGGAGGGGCCTTCTGTGCAAATTATCATATCATGGAAGAATTTTAGTTATTAACAATTTGGTCTCTTCCATCTTGTGGCACAGGTTTATTGTCTTGCAGCCACCTGCATGGCTAATTAAAAATATTCAAAAACACTTGATCGATGTTTTTTCTGGGGTGGTATGCACTGGCTTCGACCAGGTGTGCTCAGCCTTTCTCGTAATGAGGGGGGTCAAGGGCTTGTCGACATCACCAGCAGGATCATGACTTTCCGCATTCTTTTTGTGAAAAAGTTGCTTTGTAACCACATGCCTTGGGAGAGTTTGACCCTTTGTTTGCTAAAGCAAGCGGGCCGGCTAGGATATGGCCGTGAGCTTTTTTTGCTCGACCTCCTGAAGATCGACGTGTCACCACTTCCTCTGTATATGCAGAGTGTGATCAATGCTTGGCAAGCTTTGTCACTGCAACGTGAGGTCACTTCCTTTACTGCCTCGACGTTCTTCAATGAACCAGTTTTCTACAATCCCTGTTTTACAGGAATCCCATCCTCTAGGGCTTTTGTGCAACATTTTGTGGGGTCCAATATACTTCTTGTGCACAATCTGCTGGATTTTTCAAAAGAAAGATGGAAATCTGGTCATGAAATCTCCACCATTACTGGGTTGAAATCAATTCGGATAATTGGTCAGCTTTTTTCTGCGATCTTAAAGGCATTAATGTTTTGGAGTGGGTTTCAGGAGTCTTTTTGATATTGTGGATTTGCCCAATCAATATGCCTTCCCTGTTTTGCTTTTGGACTGGGATGGCAAATCTGTGCCTTTAAATTCCATTGAGAAGGGGAACCTGTATTCCTTTTGTATTCAGTATATTTTTGCTGATTCAGTTAAAAGTCCTTTTGGGATTCAATGGAAAGAACATTTGCCAACTTCGACCCCTCTTGTCCCTGCATGGAGAGGTTTATATACCCCCCAATTTCTAAACGTTTGGGCGACCTGCAATGGAGATGAGTGCATTGCATCCTCCCTTATAATATCTTATTGCACAAGTTTTCCAATGAGATCTCGGAATTGTGCCCATTTTGTGAAAACAATGAAACGCTTTGTCATGCATATGTAGATTACATAAGACTTGTCCCTCTTTTTCAGTTTTTGCATGATATTTTTAAGATGGGTCTTACTTTTTCCTTGGTGAAATTTATTTATGGTTTCCCTATTTCCTCGAGTTTCAAATCTGAGACTGGTTTGGCCAGGTTTTTGGTTGCTGAAGCAAAAATGGAAATTTATAAGACAAGGAAAAAGAAGGTGGAATCTGCGGATGCTTGTTCTTGTGTTTTATTAACCTTTTGAACTTTCGTTGTGTCTCGCATTCAGCTCGATTTCTTTTTTTGTTGCAAGTTTGGGAGAATGCAGGATTTTGTTGACAAATTGTGTGTAAAAAATGTTCTTTGCTCTGTTGTAAATGAATCACTTGAGTTTCCTTTCTGATTTCAAATGTATGAATCAACCTAAAATGTTTTTTAATAATTGGTTGTTCATCTGTTTTGGTAAAATATTTTTTTCTTCCTTTATAAATAACCTCTTGTCTGTTCAAATATATTTTGTTTGCTTGCTGTGAAAAACAGTTAAGTGTTGTGCTGATGCCTTTGTCTCATTGGTGAGACACCTTTTTATACTTTTGTAAGAAAACAATATAAAAACTCAAATCTCTCTCTCTCCTCTCTGTCTCTCTGTCTCTCTGTCTCTCTGTCTCTCTGTCTCTCTGTCTCTCTGTCTCTCTGTCTCTCTCTGTCTCTCTCTGTCTCTCTCTGTCTCTCTCTGTCTCTCTCTGTCTCTCTCTGTCTCTCTCTGTCTCTCTCTGTCTCTCTCTGTCTCTCTCTCTGTCTCTCTCTGTCTCTCTCTCTGTCTCTCTCTGTCTCTCTCTCTGTCTCTCTCTGTCTCTCTCTGTCTCTCTCTGTCTCTCTCTGTCTCTCTCTGTCTCTCTCTGTCTCTCTCTGTCTCTCTCTGTCTCTCTCTGTCTCTCTCTGTCTCTCTCTGTCTCTCTCTGTCTCTCTCTGTCTCTCTCTGTCTCTCTCTGTCTCTCTCTGTCTCTCTCTGTCTCTCTCTGTCTCTCTCTGTCTCTCTCTGTCTCTCTCTGTCTCTCTCTGTCTCTGTCTCTGTCTCTGTCTCTGTCTCTGTCTCTGTCTCTGTCTCTGTCTCTGTCTCTGTCTCTGTCTCTGTCTCTGTCTCTGTCTCTGTCTCTGTCTCTGTCTCTCTCTGTCTCTCTCTGTCTCTGTCTCTCTCTGTCTCTCTCTGTCTGTCTCTCTCTGTCTCTGTCTCTCTCTCTCTCTCTCTCTCTCTCTCTCTGTCTCTGTCTCTCTCTCTGTCTCTCTCTCTCTCTCTCTCTGTCTCTGTCTCTCTCTCTGTCTCTGTCTCTCTCTCTGTCTCTGTCTCTCTCTCTGTCTCTCTCTCTCTCTCTCTCTCTCTCTCTGTCTCTCTCTCTCTGTCTCTCTCTCTCTGTCTCGCTCTCTCTCTCTCTGTGTCTCTGTCTCTGTCTCTGTCTCTCTCTCTCTCCCCCCTCCCCCCTCTTCTCTCTCTCTCTCACTCTCTCACTCTCACTCTGTCTCACCCCTGTTGTTACCTCCATCACAGACGATGAAGGAGGTTATGTTGTGCACGATATCTCAAAAAAAGTTGTTGATGGATTCGGACGAAACTTGGAGGACAGGTTGTGTGTGCGACAAGGACGAACTGATTCGATTTTGGTGAAGATCCGATCTCCGGATCTGGAGACGAGAATTATTAAATTTTTAACTGATTCTTTCACCATTGAGAGATCGGATCAAACATGGCGTCGTTCGAACTGTCGAGCCTGATATCTCAAACATGTATTGGGCCCCCGATATGTTCTCGTGGATCAGGCATTACATGTCGTATACATGGTCGAGGCTCATGAAAGAGCTGGAGCACATTGGAATGGGGGGAAACGCCAACAACGGTGAGGGTGAGAAGGACGCGTGGGGAGAACAAGATCAAACAGGACAACAATAGGAAGGGGGGAAAGTGGGGGAAAACGTAAAAAAAGAACAAACCAACTGACGAACGAAAATAAGAGAGGGAGAAGGGGGTTAAAAAAAATCACAACCTGGGAAAGGTCAGCACACTATTAACAATACACTGGGGCTCATTTCACCGACCTCGGAAGGATGACAGGCTGAGTCAACCCCACCTGGTGTGAATTCAACGTAAAACATGGCTTGAATTCAGGACCCGAGGATCCCAAACCACCACCCGAACCGCGAAGCCAACACCAGACGTGTGACAGCTCGGTTGCCGGGTCACTATCATTGAGTTGAGGCGCGACTTTTCCACTGATGCAGTGCCCCTAAGCCAATACAATTAGTACTCATTTCACTGACCTCAGAAGGCTGAGGGGCTGAGTCAACCCCACCTGGCGTTAATTCAGCAGCAAATGTGGCTGAAACTCAGGACCCGAAGACCCCAAGCCAGCGGCTGCCACCCGAACCACGAAGCCAACACCAGGCTTACATCGATTTATTAATTATTTATTTTCGTTCTCATCCGGGAAATATCTCAGGGACCTTTTAGGCTCGGAAACATATTTGGAGCCCACAATGAACATGCGATTTGGCGATTTAAACGGTATTTTTGATTTATCGATTAATCAATTAATCGATTCATTTTTATTCATTTTTCGATTAATTGCCTACTTTTCAAAAAGTTACAGATTTGGATGAATGTTACAGCGGTGACGGTGTACTTTGAATGAACCTTAACGTGTTTAAGTAAATTCCAGCCTGCCCCATGTTGTTGGTGTTTGGGATATATGGGGAAATGTACGTTTTGATCTTCACTTTGTCTTTTAAGAATAATTTACACACTGAAAAATCACATTGTGATGGAACCATTGCTGTCTGCAGGTATAAAATGGAACCAACTCAAGATGGTTTCAAACAAGGTGAAGAATGCAGGACAACTCGCAGCTCCGGAGTTATTAGCCAAGAAACCAACAAAGAGAAGCAGGTTATGACACTTTTGCTTTGAATTCGAACACAAAGCAGCCTGTTGTTAGATCTCAGAACCACAAAGGACAACAAAATTGACATGACCACCACCACCTCTGCCACCTGTCCCTGATCTAGTACGCATCATCGGATGGGAATAAATTATGAGTTTGGCCCCTCAGGGAGAATCTTTTCTGGAAGAGTAATAATGAAACTGATGATGCAGTGCCCCAAGAAGATTTTGGCAAAAGTGTTGGTGATGACTTATCTCATCTTCGTCAAAAGACCATGGGACCTCAACGTCCACCAACTCATCTCAGCAGATGTGTTCCCACCTTATGGTATATCTGAGGGCCGGCTTGCTTTGCGATGAAATTGATTCTGCTTGTGAAGCATCAATCCGACAGTTTATAATCTGGTCAGGAATTGGACCCAGGTCGAGACAACTTAAAGGTGAGTACGCTGCACCGTCATGTCAGGACAACCGGACCAGTAAGTTTGTCAACAAATTGTATAAT